>NC_084753.1:7323371-7363371 GCF_033978785.1 Entelurus aequoreus
GTCCTCATAGTGGGATCTAACATAATAGTGAGAGTCCAGTCCATAGTGGATCTAACATAGTAGTGAGAGTCCAGTCCATAGATGGATCTAACATAGTAGTGTGAGAGTCCAGTCCATAGTGGATCTAACATAATAGTGTGAGAGTCCAGTCCATAGTGGATCTAACATAATAGTGTGAGAGTCCAGTCCATAGTGGATCTAACATAATAGTGTGAGAGTACAGTCCATAGTGGATCTAACATAATAGTGTGAGAGTCCAGTCCATAGTGGATCTAACATAATAGTGTGAGAGTCCAGTCCATAGTGGATCTAACATAATAGTGTGAGAGTCCAGTCCATAGTGGATCTAACATAATAGTGTGAGAGTCCAGTCCCATAGTGGATCTAACATAATAGTGTGAGAGTCCAGTCCATAGTTGGATCTAACATAATAGTGTGAGAGTCCAGTCCATAGTGATCTACATAATAGTGTGAGAGTCCAGTCCATAGTGGATCTAACATAATAGTGTGAGAGTCCAGTCCATAGTGATCTAACTATAATAGTGAGAGTCCAGTCCATAGTGGATCTAACATAATAGTGTGAGAGTCCAGTCCATAGTGGATCTAACATAATAGTGTGAGAGTCCAGTCCATAGTGGATCTAACATAATAGTGTGAGAGTCCAGTCCATAGTGGATCTAACATAATAGTGTGAGAGTCCAGTCCATAGTGGATCTAACATAATAGTGTGAGAGTCCAGTCCATAGTGGATCTAACATAATAGTGTGAGAGTCCAGTCCATAGTGGATCTAACATAATAGTGTGAGAGTCCAGTCCATAGTGGATCTAACATAATAGTGTGAGAGTCCAGTCCATAGTGGATCTAACATAATAGTGTGAGAGTCCAGTCCATAGTGGATCTAACATAATAGTGTGAGAGTCCAGTCCATAGTGGATCTAACATAATAGTGTGAGAGTCCAGTCCATAGTGGATCTAACATAATAGTGTGAGAGTCCAGTCCATAGTGGATCTAACATAATAGTGTGAGAGTCCAGTCCATAGTGGATCTAACATAATAGTGTGAGAGTCCAGTCCATAGTGGATCTAACATAATAGTGTGAGAGTCCAGTCCATAGTGGATCTAACATAATAGTGTGAGAGTCCAGTCCATAGTGGATCTAACATAATAGTGTGAGAGTCCAGTCCATAGTGGATCTAACATAATAGTGTGAGAGTCCAGTCCATAGTGGATCTAACATAATAGTGTGAGTCCAGTCCATAGTGGATCTAACATAATAGTGTGAGAGTCCAGTCCATAGTGGATCTAACATAATAGTGTGAGAGTCCAGTCCATAGTGGATCTAACATAATAGTGTGAGTCCAGTCCATAGTGGATCTAACATAATAGTGTGAGAGTCCAGTCCATAGTGGATCTAACATAATAGTGTGAGAGTCCAGTCCATAGTGGATCTAACATAATAGTGTGAGAGTCCAGTCCATAGTGGATCTAACATAATAGTGTGAGAGTCCAGTCCATAGTGGATCTAACATAATAGTGTGAGAGTCCAGTCCATAGTGGATCTAACATAATAGTGTGAGAGTCCAGTCCATAGTGGATCTAACATAATAGTGTGAGAGTCCAGTCCATAGTGGATCTAACATAATAGTGTGAGAGTCCAGTCCATAGTGGATCTAACATAATAGTGTGAGAGTCCAGTCCATAGTGGATCTAACATAATAGTGTGAGAGTCCAGTCCATAGTGGATCTAACATAATAGTGTGAGAGTCCAGTCCATAGTGGATCTAACATAATAGTGTGAGAGTCCAGTCCATAGTGGATCTAACATAATAGTGTGAGAGTCCAGTCCATAGTGGATCTAACATAATAGTGTGAGAGTCCAGTCCATAGTGGATCTAACATAATAGTGTGAGAGTCCAGTCCATAGTGGATCTAACATAATAGTGTGAGAGTCCAGTCCATAGTGGATCTAACATAATAGTGTGAGAGTCCAGTCCATAGTGGATCTAACATAATAGTGTGAGAGTCCAGTCCATAGTGGATCTAACATAATAGTGTGAGAGTCCAGTCCATAGTGGATCTAACATAATAGTGTGAGAGTCCAGTCCATAGTGGATCTAACATAATAGTGTGAGAGTCCAGTCCATAGTGGATCTAACATAATAGTGTGAGAGTCCAGTCCATAGTGGATCTAACATAATAGTGTGAGAGTCCAGTCCATAGTGGATCTAACATAATAGTGTGAGAGTCCAGTCCATAGTGGATCTAACATAATAGTGTGAGAGTCCAGTCCATAGTGGATCTAACATAATAGTGTGAGAGTCCAGTCCATAGTGGATCTAACATAATAGTGTGAGAGTCCAGTCCATAGTGGATCTAACATAATAGTGTGAGGTCCAGTCCATAGTGGATCTAACATAATAGTGTGAGAGTCCAGTCCATAGTGGATCTAACATAATAGTGTGAGAGTCCAGTCCATAGTGGATCTAACATAATAGTGTGAGAGTCCAGTCCATAGTGGATCTAACATAATAGTGTGAGAGTCCAGTCCATAGTGGATCTAACATAATAGTGTGAGAGTCCAGTCCATAGTGGATCTAACATAATAGTGTGAGAGTCCAGTCCATAGTGGATCTAACATAATAGTGTGAGAGTCCAGTCCATAGTGGATCTAACATAATAGTGTGAGAGTCCAGTCCATAGTGGATCTAACATAATAGTGTGAGAGTCCAGTCCATAGTGGATCTAACATAATAGTGTGAGAGTCCAGTCCATAGTGGATCTAACATAATAGTGTGAGAGTCCAGTCCATAGTGGATCTAACATAATAGTGAGAGTCCAGTCCATAGTGGATCTAACATAATAGTGTGAGAGTCCAGTCCATAGTGGATCTAACATAATAGTGAGAGTCCAGTCCATAGTGGATCTAACATAATAGTGAGAGTCAGTCCATAGTGGATCTAACATAACAGTGAGAGTCCAGTCCATAGTGGATCTAACATAATAGTGTGAGAGTCCAGTCCATAGTGGATCTAACATAATAGTGTGAGAGTCCAGTCCATAGTGGATCTAACATAATAGTGTGAGAGTCCAGTCCATAGTGGATCTAACATAATAGTGTGAGAGTCCAGTCCATAGTGGATCTAACATAATAGTGAGAGTCCAGTCCATAGTGCATCTAACATAATAGTGTGAGAGTCCAGTCCATAGTGGATCTAACATAATAGTGTGAGAGTCCAGTCCATAGTGGATCTAACATAATAGTGTGAGAGTCCAGTCCATAGTGGATCTAACATAATAGTGTGAGAGTCCAGTCCATAGTGGATCTAACATAATAGTGAGAGTCTAGTCCATAGTGGATCTAACATAATAGTGTGAGAGTCCAGTCCATAGTGGATCTAACATAATAGTGTGAGAGTCCAGTCCATAGTGGATCTAACATAATAGTGAGAGTCCAGTCCATAGTGGATCTAACATAATAGTGTCAGAGTCCAGTCCATAGTGGATCTAACATAATAGTGAGAGTCTAGTCCATAGTGGATCTAACATAATAGTGTGAGAGTCCAGTCCATAGTGGATCTAACATAATAGTGAGAGTCCAGTCCATAGTGGATCTAACATAATAGTGTCAGAGTCCAGTCCATAGTGGATCTAACATAATAGTGAGAGTCCAGTCCACAGTGGATCTAACATAATAGTTAGAGTCCAGTCCATAGTGGATCTAACATAATAGTGAGAGTCCAGTCCATAGTGGATCTAACATAATAGTGAGAGAGTCCAGTCCATAGTGGATCTAACATAATAGTGTGAGAGTCCAGTCCATAGTGGATCTAACATAATAGTGTGAGAGTCCAGTCCATAGTGCATCTAACATAATAGTGTGAGAGTCCAGTCCATAGTGGATCTAACATAATAGTGTGAGAGTCCAGTCCATAGTGGATCTAACATAATAGTGTGAGAGTCCAGTCCATAGTGGATCTAACATAATAGTGTGAGAGTCCAGTCCATAGTGGATCTAACATAATAGTGTGAGAGTCCAGTCCATAGTGGATCTAACATAATAGTGTGAGAGTCCAGTCCATAGTGGATCTAACATAATAGTGTGAGAGTCCAGTCCATAGTGGATCTAACATAATAGTGTGAGAGTCCAGTCCATAGTGGATCTAACATAATAGTGTGAGAGTCCAGTCCATAGTGGATCTAACATAATAGTGTGAGAGTCCAGTCCATAGTGGATCTAACATAATAGTGTGAGAGTCCAGTCCATAGTGGATCTAACATAATAGTGTGAGTCCAGTCCATAGTGGATCTAACATAATAGTGTGAGAGTCCAGTCCATAGTGGATCTAACATAGTAGTGTGAGAGTCCAGTCCATAGTGGATCTAACATAATAGTGTGAGAGTCCAGTCCATAGTGGATCTAACATAATAGTGTGAGAGTCCAGTCCATAGTGGATCTAACATAATAGTGTGAGAGTCCAGTCCATAGTGGATCTAACATAATAGTGTGAGAGTCCAGTCCATAGTGGATCTAACATAATAGTGTGAGAGTCCAGTCCATAGTGGATCTAACATAATAGTGTGAGAGTCCAGTCCATAGTGGATCTAACATAATAGTGTGAGAGTCCAGTCCATAGTGGATCTAACATAATAGTGTGAGAGTCCAGTCCATAGTGGATCTAACATAATAGTGTGAGAGTCCAGTCCATAGTGGATCTAACATAATAGTGTGAGAGTCCAGTCCATAGTGGATCTAACATAATAGTGTGAGAGTCCAGTCCATAGTGGATCTAACATAATAGTGTGAGAGTCCAGTCCATAGTGGATCTAACATAATAGTGTGAGAGTCCAGTCCATAGTGGATCTAACATAATAGTGTGAGAGTCCAGTCCATAGTGGATCTAACATAATAGTGTGAGAGTCCAGTCCATAGTGGATCTAACATAATAGTGTGAGAGTCCAGTCCATAGTGGATCTAACATAATAGTGTGAGAGTCCAGTCCATAGTGGATCTAACATAATAGTGTGAGAGTCCAGTCCATAGTGGATCTAACATAATAGTGTGAGAGTCCAGTCCATAGTGGATCTAACATAATAGTGTGGAGAGTCCAGTCCATAGTGGATCTAACATAATAGTGTGAGTCCAGTCCATAGTGGATCTAACATAATAGTGTGAGAGTCCAGTCCATAGTGGATCTAACATAGTAGTGTGAGAGTCCAGTCCATAGTGGATCTAACATAATAGTGTGAGAGTCCAGTCCATAGTGGATCTAACATAATAGTGTGAGAGTCCAGTCCATAGTGGATCTAACATAATAGTGTGAGAGTCCAGTCCATAGTGGATCTAACATAATAGTGTGAGAGTCCAGTCCATAGTGGATCTAACATAATAGTGTGAGAGTCCAGTCCATAGTGGATCTAACATAATAGTGTGAGAGTCCAGTCCATAGTGGATCTAACATAATAGTGTGAGAGTCCAGTCCATAGTGGATCTAACATAATAGTGTGAGAGTCCAGTCCATAGTGGATCTAACATAATAGTGTGAGAGTCCAGTCCCATAGTGGATCTAACATAATAGTGTGAGAGTCCAGTCCATAGTGGATCTAACATAATAGTGTGAGAGTCCAGTCCATAGTGGATCTAACATAATAGTGTGAGAGTCCAGTCCATAGTGGATCTAACATAATAGTGAGAGTCCAGTCCATAGTGGATCTAACATAATAGTGTGAGAGTCCAGTCCATAGTGGATCTAACATAATAGTGAGAGTCCAGTCCATAGTGGATCTAACATAATAGTGAGAGTTCAGTCCATAGTGGATCTAACATAATAGTGAGAGTCCAGTCCATAGTGGATCTAACATAATAGTGTGAGAGTCCAGTCCATAGTGGATCTAACATAATAGTGTGAGAGTCCAGTCCATAGTGGATCTAACATAATAGTGAGAGTCCAGTCCATAGTGGATCTAACATAATAGTGTGAGAGTCCAGTCCATAGTGGATCTAACATAATAGTGAGAGTCCAGTCCATAGTGCATCTAACATAATAGTGTGAGAGTCCAGTCCATAGTGGATCTAACATAATAGTGTGAGAGTCCAGTCCATAGTGGATCTAACATAATAGTGTGAGAGTCCAGTCCATAGTGGATCTAACATAATAGTGTGAGAGTCCAGTCCATAGTGGATCTAACATAATAGTGAGAGTCTAGTCCATAGTGGATCTAACATAATAGTGTGAGAGTCCAGTCCATAGTGGATCTAACATAATAGTGAGAGTCTAGTCCATAGTGGATCTAACATAATAGTGTGAGAGTCCAGTCCATAGTGGATCTAACATAATAGTGAGAGTCCAGTCCATAGTGGATCTAACATAATAGTGTCAGAGTCCAGTCCATAGTGGATCTAACATAATAGTGAGAGTCCAGTCCACAGTGGATCTAACATAATAGTTAGAGTCCAGTCCATAGTGGATCTAACATAATAGTGAGAGTCTAGTCCATAGTGGATCTAACATAATAGTGTGAGAGTCCAGTCCATAGTGGATCTAACATAATAGTGAGAGAGTCCAGTCCATAGTGGATCTAACATAATAGTGTGAGAGTCCAGTCCATAGTGGATCTAACATAATAGTGTGAGAGTCCAGTCCATAGTGGATCTAACATAATAGTGAGAGTCCAGTCCATAGTGGATCTAACATAATAGTGTGAGAGTCCAGTCCATAGTGGATCTAACATAATAGTGAGAGTCCAGTCCATAGTGGATCTAACATAATAGTGAGAGTCCAGTCCATAGTGGATCTAACATAATAGTGAGAGTCCAGTCCATAGTGGATCTAACATAATAGTGTGAGAGTCCAGTCCATAGTGGATCTAACATAATAGTGTGAGAGTCCAGTCCATAGTGGATCTAACATAATAGTGAGAGAGTCCAGTCCATAGTGGATCTAACATAATAGTGTGAGAGTCCAGTCCATAGTGGATCTAACATAATAGTGTGAGAGTCCAGTCCATAGTGGATCTAACATAATAGTGTGAGAGTCCAGTCCATAGTGGATCTAACATAATAGTGAGAGTCTAGTCCATAGTGGATCTAACATAATAGTGTGAGAGTCCAGTCCATAGTGGATCTAACATAATAGTGAGAGTCCAGTCCATAGTGGATCTAACATAATAGTGTGAGAGTCCAGTCCATAGTGGATCTAACATAATAGTGAGAGTCCAGTCCATAGTGGATCTAACATAATAGTGTGAGAGTCCAGTCCATAGTGGATCTAACATAATAGTGAGAGTCCAGTCCATAGTGCATCTAACATAATAGTGTGAGAGTCCAGTCCATAGTGGATCTAACATAATAGTGTGAGAGTCCAGTCCATAGTGGATCTAACATAATAGTGTGAGAGTCCAGTCCATAGTGGATCTAACATAATAGTGTGAGAGTCCAGTCCATAGTGGATCTAACATAATAGTGAGAGTCTAGTCCATAGTGGATCTAACATAATAGTGTGAGAGTCCAGTCCATAGTGGATCTAACATAATAGTGAGAGTCTAGTCCATAGTGGATCTAACATAATAGTGTGAGAGTCCAGTCCATAGTGGATCTAACATAATAGTGAGAGTCCAGTCCATAGTGGATCTAACATAATAGTGTCAGAGTCCAGTCCATAGTGGATCTAACATAATAGTGAGAGTCCAGTCCACAGTGGATCTAACATAATAGTTAGAGTCCAGTCCATAGTGGATCTAACATAATAGTGAGAGTCTAGTCCATAGTGGATCTAACATAATAGTGTGAGAGTCCAGTCCATAGTGGATCTAACATAATAGTGAGAGAGTCCAGTCCATAGTGGATCTAACATAATAGTGTGAGAGTCCAGTCCATAGTGGATCTAACATAATAGTGTGAGAGTCCAGTCCATAGTGGATCTAACATAATAGTGAGAGTCCAGTCCATAGTGGATCTAACATAATAGTGTGAGAGTCCAGTCCATAGTGGATCTAACATAATAGTGAGAGTCCAGTCCATAGTGGATCTAACATAATAGTGAGAGTCCAGTCCATAGTGGATCTAACATAATAGTGAGAGTCCAGTCCATAGTGGATCTAACATAATAGTGTGAGAGTCCAGTCCATAGTGGATCTAACATAATAGTGTGAGAGTCCAGTCCATAGTGGATCTAACATAATAGTGAGAGAGTCCAGTCCATAGTGGATCTAACATAATAGTGTGAGAGTCCAGTCCATAGTGGATCTAACATAATAGTGTGAGAGTCCAGTCCATAGTGGATCTAACATAATAGTGAGAGTCCAGTCCATAGTGGATCTAACATAATAGTGTGAGAGTCCAGTCCATAGTGGATCTAACATAATAGTGTGAGAGTCCAGTCCATAGTGGATCTAACATAATAGTGAGAGTCTAGTCCATAGTGGATCTAACATAATAGTGTGAGAGTCCAGTCCATAGTGGATCTAACATAATAGTGAGGGTCCAGTCCATAGTGGATCTAACATAATAGTCTTATATAAGTGTTATAATGAAGACAACACATGATGTAAGTGTCTATATTAGCCTACTATCAAAATGACTATGTGTCGCAAGTTACCTGTCGTTAACAGAAATGTAATATTTATTCTACACATTTTTTACAACATGGGAACACATTAGTAAACTTCTCAGAGGATGAGATAACTCCTGGTAATGACTGGCTCAGAATGGCCAAAGGTGTAGATGTGTGTGTCCAAGTTAAAGGTATATATGTGTGTGTCCAAGTTAAAGGTGTAGATGTGTGTGTCCAAGTTAAAGGTATAGATGTGTGTGTCCAAGTTAAAGGTGTAGATGTGTGTGTCCAAGTTAAAGGTGTAGATGTGTGTGTCCAAGTTAAAGGTGTAGATGTGTGTGTCCAAGTTAAAGGTGTAGATGTGTGTGTCCAAGTTAAAGGTGTAGATGTGTGTGTCCAAGTTAAAGGTATAGATGTGTGTGTCCAAGTTAAAGGTGTAGATGTGTGTGTCCAAGTTAAAGGTGTAGATGTGTGTGTCCAAGTTAAAGGTGTAGATGTGTGTGTCCAAGTTAAAGGTGTAGATGTGTGTGTCCAAGTTAAAGGTGTAGATGTGTGTGTCCAAGTTAAAGGTATAGATGTGTGTGTCCAAGTTAAAAGGTATAGATGTGTGTGTCCAAGTTAAAGGTGTAGATGTGTGTGTCCAAGTTAAAGGTGTAGATGTGTGTGTCCAAGTTAAAGGTATAGATGTGTGTGTCCAAGTTAAAGGTGTAGATGTGTGTGTCCAAGTTAAAGGTATAGATGTGTGTGTCCAAGTTAAAGGTATAGATGTGTGTGTCCAAGTTAAAGGTATAGATGTGTGTGTCCAAGTTAAAGGTATAGATGTGTGTGTCCAAGTTAAAGGTGTAGATGTGTGTGTCCAAGTTAAAGGTGTAGATGTGTGTGTCCAAGTTAAAAGGTATAGATGTGTGTGTCCAAGTTAAAAGGTATAGATGTGTGTGTCCAAGTTAAAAGTGTAGATGTGTGTGTCCAAGTTAAAGGTATAGATGTGTGTGTCCAAGTTAAAAGGTATAGATGTGTGTGTCCAAGTTAAAAGGTATAGATGTGTGTGTCCAAGTTAAAGGTGTAGATGTGTGTGTCCAAGTTAAAAGGTATAGATGTGTGTGTCCAAGTTAAAAGGTATAGATGTGTGTGTCCAAGTTAAAAGGTATAGATGTGTGTGTCCAAGTTAAAAGGTATAGATGTGTGTGTCCAAGTTAAAGGTATAGATGTGTGTGTCCAAGTTAAAAGGTATAGATGTGTGTGTCCAAGTTAAAAGGTATAGATGTGTGTGTCCAAGTTAAAAGTGTAGATGTGTGTGTCCAAGTTAAAGGTATAGATGTGTGTGTCCAAGTTAAAAGGTATAGATGTGTGTGTCCAAGTTAAAAGGTATAGATGTGTGTGTCCAAGTTAAAGGTGTAGATGTGTGTGTCCAAGTTAAAAGGTATAGATGTGTGTGTCCAAGTTAAAAGGTATAGATGTGTGTGTCCAAGTTAAAAGGTATAGATGTGTGTGTCCAAGTTAAAGGTGTAGATGTGTGTGTCCAAGTTAAAGGTATATATGTGTGTGTCCAAGTTAAATGTGTAGATGTGTGTGTCCAAGTTAAAAGTGTAGATGTGTGTGTCCAAGTTAAATGTGTAGATGTGTGTGTCCAAGTTAAAGGTGTAGATGTGTGTGTCCAAGTTAAAGGTATAGATGTGTGTGTCCAAGTTAAAGGTGTAGATGTGTGTGTCCAAGTTAAAGGTGTAGATGTGTGTGTCCAAGTTAAAGGTGTAGATGTGTGTGTCCAAGTTAAAGGTGTAGATGTGTGTGTCCATGTTAAAGGTATAGATGTGTGTGTCCAAGTTAAAGGTGTAGATGTGTGTGTCCAAGTTAAAGGAAACGTCAGGCTGTCTTCTTCTAATAGATTTATTACAATCTTTGCAAGCTGGGTAACATTTGCTGTGGTCTGGAACAACATGGCACACAAACAAGTATGAGAAATGCAGCCAATATTCCATCCAGATAATTTGTCATGAGACATGCAAATATAAATGATATACAAAGAGGACATAAGTCAAATAAATTAAATGAGCTCAAATATAGCTACAAACGAGGCATAATGATGCAATATGTACATACAGCTAGCCTAAATAGCATGTTAGCATCGATTAGCTTGCAGTCATGCAGTGACCAAATATGCCTGATTAGCACTCCAACAAGTCAATAACATCAACAGAGTTCACGCACAGCATAAAACATTTGGTGGACAAAATGAGACAAAGAAGGAGTGGCATAAAACACGTCTTTCTGTGGCAGCGTCGGAGAAAGTTGTACATGTAAACAAACTACGGTGAGTTCATTGTCCGCTGAAATGAGTAGGAACAAATGGCGTTTGCCAAATGCTCTCCTCAGTGTAGCACAGAGGTGTCAAAGTCATTCTAGATGGAGACAAATCTACTCCCAAGTGGGCCGGACTGGTAACATCACGGCACGATAACTCAAAAATAAAGACAACTTCAGATTGTTTTCTTTGTTTAAAAATAGAACAAGCACATTCTGAAATTGTACAAGTCAGGGGTGTCAAAAGTACGGCTCAAGGGCCAGGTCAGGCCCACGGACAGGTTTTATCCGGTAAGTTTGCTCATTTAAAAAATTACATTTTTGAATGAAACAGCTGTTTTAAATGTGTCCACTAGATGTCACAATCAGTCCAGGGAAATGATCAAACTACATAATTAACATCCTGTAATTTCATTTTGATACCATTTTTTTATTGTGATAGATTGACAATTAACATGATCACATAATGTATTCAGAACATATAAATAAGGACAAATAAAGTATATATATATTACCGTATTTCCTTGAATTGGCGCAGGGAATATAGTATTGGCACGTCTAGAATTACTGCCGGGTCAAACTGGTTCCTCAAAATAATTAACGCATGCTTGGCCTTATCACCGGTTCATTATTAACGCCGGATCAAATTCGTTTCGCAAAATATTAATTTTATTATCGCATGTCTATAATTTTCGCCGGGTCAAACTCGTTTCGCAAAATATTTAGCATATGTCTAGAACTTCCGCCGTTACGTCACGAGTGACGCTTTACCTGTCCTCATTTTCAAAATGGAGGAAGCTGCTTTCAGTAGTTTGCAATCGCACAAAGGCAAAAAGATAAAGAGTTATTCACTAGGATTTAAAGTACAAGCTATTGAATACCGGTACAGTATGCTAAAAAGAACAGTAAGCAGCTATGTTGTATTAATATACCGTAGCTGCGTGTGTCAAATACTGTATGAGTCATTAAATGACTCCCGCCTCCTGGCGGTAGAGGGCGCTACTGATCCTTCTTGCGACTTCCGGTACTGCAGAAGAAGTGACAACACGCAGCAACAGATCGTCTTTTTTTTCCTCTCGCCTGAACTTTTAACATGGAGGATTACATACCGCTATCTCAAATAAAAGAGTTTTCTAAACTGGACTTTCAATGGAAGCAGGAGGTAATAATTAAAGAATATCTCCATCGAGACAGAGAGACTTTTAAAACTGAAGAAAGAAAATAAGGAAGACTTTTATAAACAAGTTATCGATGCTTTTGGTCAGAAGGAGCTGCAAATGGACTCCATTTATAAGTACAGGTAAGACCATAATAACGTTTTTTTTTTACTAAATGTGCTTTTCATGATGGTATGCTTACATCACACTCAAAGCGCGCGCCTAAATTTACAACATTCCTTTTGGTAAACGGCGGAGTGAGAAGAGGTTTTAAAATAATTAGCGCATGCACAGCCATCCCGCAGGCTTCCGGTAAACGCCGGAGTGACAGGAGGTTTTAAATTAATTAGCGCCCCTGTGGCTATTCGAGGAAATACGGTAACCGCAACAAGTAATTGTAAAAAAAAAAAAATCCAACATTCTGATTTGTACATTGTCAGAATGTGCTTGTTGTATTTTTAAACAAAACAATCTGAAGTTGTCTTTATTTTGAAGTTATCCTGCCATGATTTTAGCAGTCCGGCCCACTCGGGAGTAGATTTTTCTCCATCTAAAATGAGTTTGACGCCCCTGGTACAAATCATAATGTTGTTGGTTTTTTTTACAGTTACCTGTTGCGGTTAATAGTATTCTATCTTTATTTGTCCTTGTTTATATTTTCTGAATAAATTATGTGATAATGTAATTTTCAATCTATAAAGATAAAAAACTTTCATCAAAATCAAATTACAGGATGTTATTTATGTAGCTTGATCATTTTCCTCGACCGATGTACTATCATGTGGTTTATTTTGTACATAAGTAGCATCATCTACAAAGATACAAATAATTACTATTGCGACATCTAGAGGACACATTTAGAACAGCAGTATTTTTTCATTCAAAAATTAATTTTTATACTCAGCCAACTCATCTCGCGGGCCGGATAAAACCTGTTCACGGGTCTGATCCGGCCCTCGGGCCGTACGTTTGACACACCCGGTGTAGCTTGTTGAATATAAACACTGGGATTTCTAACAACTAGGACGGTTCTAAAGACGCGGGTTGCCGACAAGAAATCAATAATGTTTGGTAAAAAAAAAATAGGCCGCGATGTAAATGTATTTAGAACATGAAGTTATATGGGACTGCTCTGTATCCAACTTTGAGTGTCATCAGTAGACTGTTTTGATGGTTTGCTGACATACTTTTTTCTCTATTTCTGCTAATACAGTGGTGGTCAAAAGTGTACGTACATGTGTAAAGAACATCATGTCATGGCTGTCTTGACTTTACAATCATTTCTACAACTCTTATTTTTTTTTTGATGTAGTGATTGGAGCACATACTTGTTGATCACAACTAACATTCATGAAGTTTGCTTCTTTTATGAATTTATTATGTGTCTACTGAAAATGTGAGCTGGGTCAAAAGTATACATACAGCAATGTTAATATTTGCTTCCTTGGCAAGTTGACCTGCAATAAGGCGCTTTTGGTAGCCATCCACAAGCTTCTGCTTGACCACTTGACCACTAAATTGCTGCAGTTCAGCTAAATGTGTTGCTTTTCTGACATGGACTTGTTTCTTCAGCATTGTCCACACCTTTAAGTCAGGCCATTCTAAAACCTTCATTCAAGCCTGATTTAGCCATTCCTTTACCACTTTTGAGGTGTGTTTGGGGTCATTGTCCTGTTGGAACACCCAACTGCACCCAAGACCCAACCTCCTGAAGAATTTGGAGCTAATCCTCCTTTTTCCTTGTCCTATATATCAATATAAAACTATATTGATCAATTAATTTATAGAACACTATTATTGTCAACACTATTATTCCGGTTCTCGCCCGGAAAAGGGTGGAGTGCCATCTCCGGGTTGGGGAGGAGATCTTGCCCCAAGTGGAGGAGTTCAAGTACCTGGGAGTCTTGTTCACGAGTGAGGGAAGAGTGGATGGTGAGATCGACAGGCGGATCGGTGCGGCGTCTTCAGTAATGCGGACGTCATATCGATCCGTTGTGGTGAAGAAGGAGCTGAGCCGGAAGGCAAAGCTCTCAATTTACCGGTCGATCTACGTTCCCATGCTCACCTATGGTCATGAGCTTTGGGTTATGACCGAAAGGACAAGATCACGGGTACAAGCGGCCCAAATGAGTTTCCTCCACCGGGTGGCGGGTCTCTCCCTTAGAGATAGGGTGAGAAGCTCTGTCATCCGGGAGGAGCTCAAAGTAAAGCCTCCACATGGAGAGGAGCCAGATGAGGTGGTTCGGGCATCTGCTCAGGATGCCACCCGAACGCCTCCCTAGGGAGGTGTTTAAGGCACGTCCGACCGGTAGGAGGCCACGGGGAAGACCCAGGACACGTTGGGTAGACTATGTCTCCCGGCTGGCCTGGGAACGCCTCGGGATCCCCCGGGAAGAGCTGCCCCCGCGACCCGACCTCGGATAAGCGGAATAAGATGGATGGATGGATGGACTATTATTGTCATATTCTTGTGCTGGCAATCAACAACAGGTCAACCCTAGAGTTGTCTGTGAGTGCATGGGAGTGTGCAAGGAATCAGAAAGAAAGAGAACATAAGAATGCATGAAGATAAATTATACAGACAACGAAGGCAGTTCCCTCCATGAGGTCATAGGTCATCAGTTAAAATGGATTCATAGAGTTTCTCGAGGCGTGGGTCTAAACCGGAGGACACCCAACAATAACCGTCCGTCGCCGTTTTCTTTGCTTCCTTTCTAGCCCGACTGCAGCGGACGATGGCGACGGTCATTGTTGCCAGGACCAAAAGCAGCAAAGGAAGGACTGAGCCCAGCACACAGATCAGCACTCTGGAGCTGGCCGCCTTGGCGCTGGCGGCCAGGGACGCGTTGCTCGGCGTGACAGTCGGCACGTGCGGGAGAGCAACATCCGCGGGAGTGGATCTCTGGATCTCCACTGCCATCGTAGACACAGTCTCGGTGACGGTGGCATGTGTCGCCTGCCCCTTTAACTCATGCAACGGTGCATCGGTCACGTCCGGAACACAGTCTGTTCCGGTGGTGTCCGCACGCAACCCCCCGGGGCATACGCACCTGAAACTCCCTTCGGTGTTGACGCATTCGAAGTGACAGCGCTCGGCGGTGCATTCGTCGACGTCCGTGCACGAGTAGCCGTCCGCTGACAATGTGAAGCCATCTTGGCAGTAGCAGAAGAAGGATCCGAGTGTGTTCAAGCAGCCGTGTTCACATTCGGAGTGTGCACACTCGTCTAAATCCAGACATTTGCCATGAAGCATTTGGAAGCCATCCTTACATGCGCACACGTAGCTGCCATGTGTGTTGACACACCAATGATCAGGGCATGCGTGCGGTTGTTGGCACTCGTCAGTGTCAGAGCAGTTACGTAGGTTTGCCTCCAGTTTGAACCCGTCGGGACACTTGCAGACCGGTCCAGACTCCCCCGCCGAGCACTCGTACTCACAAGCGTCCGCGGCGCACACGCCTTGTGGCTTACAAGAGCGTCCGTCCTCCTCAATGGTGAAACCTTGGTTACAGAGGCATCGGACCTGATCCGAGTCCTGCAGGCACAGATGTTCACACCCGCCGTTGTTGACCGCACATTTCCCCTTCTCGGTCTCACAAAACGGACCTTGCACAGTCCACTGATACTCATCGTTGCTCCGCATGCACACAGAAAAGTGGGACTCCTGAGCACCGCACGTGACCTTGGCGTATGTTCCGAGTGGCAGGGATGTGATCTCAGCTTGCAGGGGTTCCTCGGAGAAAGGAGCCGTGTATGATATACGTCCGGAGCCCGACAGAAGCAGCGCATCGCACATTCCTTTGAAGTAAAACTTACACACATAAAAGGCGGGAGTTTTGCAAGGTCCGGCAGTCCATTTCAAAGTGTTCTCACCTGTGGGGTTGTAGGTAATCCGCACGCATCGCTCAGTGCACGTGTCCACGGGCTCTTTCTCCCAGTTGGAGAAGTGCGGGTCTCCCCCCCCAGAGATCCACTTGAAGCCTCTGAGTGGCTTGTCGGCTAACACGCAATCCCCTTTATGCAGCTTCAACCCGATCCAGAACTTGAAATGCTTGTCCTGCTGGACCAACGAGAGGAGCGAGTGGAGATGATGGTCCTCTTCTTTGTCTTTGACTGTCATCAGGTAGCCTCCATTATCGAAACAGCTTCGATCGGCCTTGTCAAAGCTCACCTTCTGCGTGTGTAGCGTGAAGCAGGCGTTGGAAGTGCACATTGTTTCATATCCAATGCCAAGAAATCCTCCAAAGCGGGTGATGAGCAGCAGTGCTAGGAAAGTGGGCCGCATTGTCGCACTCACGACGGCAGTTCCAACTGATGGGTCCTGAGAGTTTTCATGCGGACTGGGAGCAATATTTGGAGTTCCTTTGTGCTGGCGTGGCTCTGAAAGTACCGTTCATGTTGCTGTATCCTGTTTGGGACACAAACTAAAGGCGGAAACGATGTTTAGCCGCAGTTATGGCTCCTTTCTTTTCTCCTCCGCTGGCTATTTCCGTTTGTGGCTAGAAAACAATGGTGCCCTCCGCGGTGTTTTGACTGCTTCTCCAGATGTCTCCGGCCCCAACGGACTTTGGGGCTTTTAAGCGGACTCCCTTAATTGTAGTGAGTCACAATGCACACGCATGCTGGGGGTCACATGGCCTCAGACGTGTCGTGACATCACAATTGGAAAGTGAAGATGGATGCCTGGGGAGGAAACAAGTCAGTGGGCTTTGACATCCTGCCAACAGTCCACGGTCTAAAACTTCTAAAAGTTTTACTATTGTTTTTGTGTTTTTATTATCTATACCTCTCCATGTTAGAACATCCGTAGACTGATATCTGGCTTATATACAAGACCCAAAAGCAGTGAAGTTGTCAGGTTGTGTAAATGGTAAATAAAAAGAGAATACAACAAATCCTTTTCAACTTATATTCAATTGAATAGACTGCAAAGACAAGATATTTCATAATAATCATGAACTTAGAATGTAATGGCAGCAACTCATTGCAAAAAAGTTGTCACAGGGGCATTTTTACCAGTGTGTTACATGGCCTTTCCTTTTAACAACACTCAGTAAAGGTTTGGGAAGTGAGGAGACACATTTTTGAAGTGGAATTCTTTCCCATTCTTGCTTGATGTACAGCTTAAATTGTTCAACAGTCTCCCGTCTCATATTTTAGCCTTCACACATTTTCAATGTCTGGACTACAGGCAGGCCAGTCTAGTACCCGCACTCTTGTACTACGAAGCCACACTGTTGTAACACCTGGCTTGGCATTGTCTTGCTTGAAATAAGCAGGGGCGTCCATGATAACAACATATGTTGCTCCAAAAGCTGTATGTACCTTTCAGCAATAATGGCGCCTTCACAGATGTGTAAGTTACCCATGTCTTGGCCACTAATACACCCCCATACCATCACACATGCTGGCTTTTACACTTTGCGCCTAGCAGAGTCCGGATGTTTTTTTCCCTCATTGGTCCGGAGGACACGACGTCTACAGTTTCCAAAAACAATTTGAAATGTGGACTCGTCAGACCACAGAACACTTTCCCACTTTGCATCAGTCCATCTTAAATGAGCTCGGGCCCAGCGAAGCCGGCGGCGTTTCTGGGTGTTGTTGATAAATGGCTTTGGCTGTGCATAGTAGAGTTTTAACTTGCACTTACAGGTGTAGCGGCCAACTGTAGTTACTGACAGTGGTTTTCTGAAGTGGTCCTGATCCCATGTGGTGATATCCTTTACACACTGATGGCGTTTTCTGATGCAGTACCGCCTGAGGGATGGAAGGTCACGGGCATTGCCGCTTCCGTGCAGTGATTTCTCCAGATTGTCTGAACCTTTCGATGATATTACGGAGCGTAGATGGTAAAATCCCTAAATTCCTTGTTGAGAAATGTTGTTCTTCAACAATTTGCTCAGGCATTTGTTGACAAAGTGGTGACCCTCGCCCCGTCCTTGTTTGTGAATGACTGAGCATTCCATGGAAGCTGCTTTTAAGCCTTTTTATTGTCATCCAGGCTCGCTTATTTGATCTCAAATTGGTTTTAAAATACAGATAAAAAGCAAGCTAATGGTTTTCTCTCATTCAAGAGTGCTACTGGAAAATATTCCAAATATTGTAACATCAAATAGAAACCCCATAGAGCAGGTTTTAAATGACAAGTACTTGGGTTTTACTCGTGATCAGGAGCTTTCATTTGAAGCCCATATTAACAACTTGGCCTCTAAGCTTAGGGTAAAGCGTCCAAGTTCATACGATGGAAATAAAATAAAATAAAATAAAGACTGCTCCTAAAATACATATAGGTACATATAATGTATACATATTTGGAACAAACATTTTTTTATTAACACATTGGTTACACAACTTCATGTATGTGGAAATAGCTTAGTGTGAAGCACCATTTGTATTTGTTGTATTTAGCTTGTTGTATGCACATCAATCTACACTAACACATGGGGTAACATTTCATATTTGAAATCACATTATAATTCTTTAACACGGCAATTATTTACTGTTAAGACATACTTCCGGCCGGGTGTACTGACAATGCATCAACTTGATTCCCATTTTATTATTTAACTGGAATTTTGAAAACCTGTGTTTCTGCTAAAATCAGAAACATTCGCCACACCCTTAATGTTCTCTAAAAATATCTAATAGCTTGGGAGGACTTTTTCACAAGCCAATGCCCTTTTGAGGTGAATAGCGAGAGGTAGAATACACCCTGGACACTGACCATAGACTTTTTACACACTTCACTTTCACTATTTTCCTAGCAAATTCCCAAAGGTTTCTTCAAAATTAATCTTTTTTCATCTCCCTGGCTTTCTATTGAATTATTTTTGACCTAATATCAAGTCTGACCTATTCATGTCTGTTTACATGGCATTAATCAATGTGCTAGGTTACCACGCCCCAGAAAACATAGGGCCGGGGCCGACTGTTCGGCCGAAAAACATCTGTTTTTCAGCTGTGGTACTCAGTTGTAACACACTTTACCACCACTTGTGGCAGTAATGACCATATCAAAACAAACAGAAGAAGTCTTGAGCTAAAGTTTTAAAGGCCTACTGAAATGATTTTTTTTAATTTAAACGGGAATAGCAGATCCATTCTATGTGTCATACTTGATCATTTCGTGATATTGCCATATTTTTGCTGAAAGGATTTAGTAGAGAAAATCGACGATAAAGTTCGCAACTTTTGCTCGCTGATAAAAAAAAGCCTTGCCTGTAGCGGAAGTATCGTGACGTCACAGGAGCTAGTATTCCTCACAATTCCCCGTTGTTTACAATGGAGCGAGAGAGATTCGGACCGAGAAAGTGATGATTACCCCATTAATTTGAGCGAGGATGAAAGATTCGTAGATGAGGAACGTTACAGTGAAGGACTTGAGAGACAGTGATGGACGTATCTTTTTTCGCTCTGACCGTAACTTAGGTACAAGCTGGCTCATTGGATTCCACACTTTCTCCTTTTTTTATTGTGGATCACGGATTTGTATGTTAAACCACCTGGGATACTATATCCTCTTGAAAATGAGAGTCGAGAACGCGAAATGGACATTCAGTGCCTTTTATCTCCACGACAATACATCGGCGAAATGCTTAAGCTACGAGCTAACGTGATAGCATCGTGCTTTAACTGCATATAGAAACAAAAAAATAAAGCCCTGACTGGAAGGATAGATAGAAAATCAACAATACTATTAAACCGTGGACATGTAAATACACGGTTAATGCTTTCCAGCCTGGCGAAGGTTAACAATGCTGTGCTAACGACGCCATTGAAGCTAACTTAGCAACTTAGCAACGGGACCTCACAGAGCTATGCTAAAAACATTAGCTCTCCACCTACGCCAGCCAGCCCTCATCTACTCATCAACACCCGTGCTCACCTGCGTTCCAGCGATCGGCAGAAGGACGAAGGACTTCACCCGATGCGTTTGGCGGCCCGGAGACGTAGGAAGTCAAGGTGAGGTCGGCGGCTAGCGCGGCTAGCGCGGCTAGCGCTCCAACAAAGTCCTCCTGGTTGTGTTGCTGTAGTCCGCTGCTAATACACCGATCCCACCTACAACTGTCTTCTTTGCAGCCTTCATTGTTAATTAAACAAATTGCAAAAGATGTCCAGAACACTGTGGAATTATGAAATGAAAACAGAGCTTGTTGTATAGGATTCTACGGGTACCATAACTTCCGTTACTCGGACTTCGTCACGCGCATACGTCATCATACCGCGACGTTTCAGCCGGATATTTCCCGGGAAGTTTTAAAAGTCACTTTATAAGTTAACCCGGCCGTATTGGCATGTGTTGCAATGTTAAGATTTCATCATTGATATATAAACTATCAGACTGCGTGGTCACTAGTAGTGGCTTTCAGTAGGCCTTTAAAGTTTAAGTGCAAAAAGTATGACTATGTATTCTTTAGCGGTATATTTGATTAGTATTTATTTTGTAATCAGCCTGACCTAAGCCTTCATAATAATATTTGATTAACATTTGTATCATTTGACAAGGTTTATACTGATGAACTGTAAGTAGGATAGATATAATTATTGAATGCCATTCAAATCAAGAGTAAGATGACTAATTCAGTGTTAGTATTTGAGTGGGCCCCTAGGTCAAAAAGGTGAAGTATCCCTGGTTTACAATGTGTGTTTATTGTCTGTAGGTAGACCAGTTCCAAACAACACGATTATAATTTCATAAATGTATTCCTGTTTTTTGCTTGGAATATTTGAAAAATGAAAATTCAGTCATTTACTCACCTTCTTACCGAGATTTAGTTTTTTGTAAATGATATGATTTGCTAAAAACTTCTTCACAGCAACAACGTGAGTAAAAGGCTGCTTTTGTATTTATTTTTTATCATTGTAAATGTCAATATGTACAGAATGTATGTACTAATTAATAACGACATTGTATTTCATCTATTTTACATCATGTTTAACCAAATAAGGTGATACACCTTTCAATATTGGAGTATTTTTCTTTCTGTTATTTCTAATTACTAAAGTCAGATAACAAATATTGAAATTACATTCTCAATTTGTTCTCATATTTCTGAAATATGAGCTATGAGAGCTTTGGTAAGACATTTAAGAGAAATAATCAAGACATGAGAGAGACATACGATATATATGTATATTTTAGTGGTGATATTTCTTCAAATTGGTCTCAAACATGTCATTTTCTTTACTTTAATACTCCTTCAAAATAAGTGAGACATAATCGAGACCAGTAGCATACACATTTGATCACTCCTCACTTCTCAAATATTGCTCAAATGGTTATCGCAACTCAACTTTGTCTCAATGATCACAGAACGAGACAAGTAGGAGAAGCTCAAATTGATCTGAAGATACATTTTTGCTGTAGGTGCACAGCCTAATTAATTCATTCAATAAATGACTCGAAATTGTGTGGTCCAGTGAAAACCCAAATGACCGAGAGTTGCTTACTACCTAGGTAAACAGTTACTGGTGGTTAACGTTTCTGGGATTGTTGGTAGAAAAGGGCTGTTGTGTAGTGTTGTATTGTTTACACAAAGTGTCCCATCGAGGTGCTACGGTCAGTCTTGTTGCTGGTCAAAGGTTTCGTACCGCCAAAGTTCTTTTGCGGTCCTTGTCAAACACTTTACCAGAGCGAAGTGCCGACACCAAGTCGTCAAAGTCGCCATCCTCCTCGCCTTCCACGTTTATTTGAGCTTTCCTTGCCTTCTGCTCCCGGTCTTTCTTCATCTGGAGGGTAGAGGGATGACAAAACATCCATGATTTAAGACGTGCGTTTCTCGAAATACAAATTTGTGGAAAAGGTGAGCAAGTGCACTTTCTATTGCCCATGATGGTGGATGGTGTGACGTGGAAACCTTGACCGGCTTGTTGTCCACCAGCCAACACCAACAACCAACCAGAAGCTAAGCAACAAATAGTTTTATCTAAAAGGGGAACTGCGCTTCATACTGAAGAGAAGCTGCCCACGGCGCCTAAAAAATGGAGTCCCCCAAGGATCAGTACTGGCCCCATTGCTCTTCAACCTACATATCAGCGATCTGCCCTCCACAACATCAAGGCAGTACGGATACTTACATTCAGACAGAAACTGGTCAACAGTAGAGGAGACCCTAACCTCAGACATGTCACAAATAGCACGGTACCTGAAAACGTGCATTCTTAAATTGAGTGTTGTGAAAACAACCTCCACAGCAAGGAGGCCCGCCGCCAACTCACAGTTAAAGTCAACGGGACACCCCTGCCGCACCCCCCAACTCCCACATACCTCGGAGTGAAACTGGATAGGCAGCTGATGTACAAACACCTTCAATCGTTGCGTGCCAGTCCCCTTCAAGAATAACCTCCAACGCCGACTAGCAGGCTCATCTTGGGGAGCAAGCGCCTCCACCTTAAGAACCGGCGCCCTTGCCCTGGTGTACAGCGTGGCAGAATATGCCTCCCCTGCATGGTGCCGCAGCACACATGCCAAGAAACCTGACATCACCCTCAACGAAACCATGAGGATTGTCACCGGCTGCCTGAAACCCACCCCAACAGAGTTCCTCCCGGTACTATCTGGCATCGCACTAGCCACCCTACGCAGAGAAAACCACACACACACAGACTTGTGAGTAAGGCCTCACAGGATCCAACCCATCTCCTGCACAAACTTGTAGCAGACTCCCAGCAGACTCCAAACGCCTAACCTCCCGCCACCCAGCAACTCTTGGTGGACCCAAATTCAACACACTTGAAGCATGGAGAACCATCTGGCAGGAGACCCCCCGACCCCCTCAACTCTCAGTCAACCCAAATACAAGCCTACCACCGGGCGCTGACCTTCCTCGCAAGAACTGGTCAACACTAAACCGGATACGGGCGGGTTTTGGCCGATTCAACGCCAACATGCACCGCTGGGGTCTGCGCCATTCAGCAGCCTGCCCATGCGGCGCCGAGGAACAGACCGCCCACCACATCACCCACGAGTGCCCCACCGTTCCCACACCCAATGACCTGGACCTCGATAATCTGAGCCCTGACACAGTGAGCTGGCTACAGGAAGTAAGAAGACAGTTTTAATTTAAACACCTACTGCGGGCCAGATTACTAACGTTGGAGGGCTGGATTCGTAGTTCCGGGACCCCTGGTTTAAACCATTCCTCAATGAATTCCATGTACTGGTGGTATACTAAATGTCTTACGTGTTGTACAGTACATGTATACCAATGTTTTAAATACAAAATGTTCTTTGAGGTTATATATTTCTTCTCTAGTTGTCCAAATGTTGGACCATTAATCCTCTGTTTTACCAGCGATGTTTGTCACCTTATGGAGACAAACTGGGGGTAACAGATTGGTATCACTATGAATCTTGAAAGGGACATTTCTTCTGGTACTCAGTACCATTGGCGCCCATGGCGTGGGGTCCTTTTCTCGACGTTATATATGTGGATTTAAGCAATTGAACCTGTGAAAGTATTATTCATGTTGGGTTTCAAAGTGAAGTACAAAAGCATCCAGTTTGTTATGTATGTACTGTGTCAAATAATATACATCAGCTAGTCATCACCATGATCTGGGATCATGCACCTTTGTTACTGTTCTGTTCTCAGGTGAAGTGGAAGTGTCCTCTCACCTTCTCTTGCACCAGCGCCCGTTTTTCCTCCTCTTCTTTACGTCTGGCAACGTCTTCATTGGCCCGTTTGGCCTCTGAGAATGCGGAGAGGAACGTGTCGAAGACCCCGAAGAAGTCGTCCGGTTGAAGTGTGGACACGTCTTCACCAAAGTACCGCAATGCTTTGCCAAGCTTGACAAATGAAATAGGAGAACGAGTGAGACGAAGGCAATGAAAACCATTAGATTATTTTACATTTCAAAGAATGGACAATTGTGGTTTGGCTGGGGCATGTCAGGCTTGTCACTGACAGGTTGGTTATGTTTTAGTTTTTCCTCTATGTTTGAGTTTTATTTCCTGTCAGCGCTTTTATTTTGGTTCAGTTTCCTGCTTGTCTCCCTGAGCGCTGTTTCCCCTCACCTGCGGCTGATCGCCAGCCTTGCCACACCTGGTGTCATTCAGCCGGCTACTATTTATACCTGCCTCACCCTCCAGTCAGTGCTGGAGTATTGTTAGCTGTTTCCTGGTTCCTGTTTGCTGTTAGCTGTTTCCAGTTTGCCTGTTTCCTGGTTCCTGATTCCTGTTTTCCTGCATTTTATTTTTGATATTAAAAGTCATGTTTTCCTGCATCAAGCCTGCCATCTCTGCATCTTGGGGTTCGTCACCAACAATTCCGGACACTCCAGAAACTTTGATCTTTACTGCTGAACATAAGAAATGTGCGTGGACATTATCAGTCAATGCAAGTCCGTTATCTGCGACAAGAGTTAAAAGGCAGAAAGCAGTTGCTTTGGAGCCATTTAAAACCAAACTTGTGTGTCATGGTGAGACGATACTAGTGATAGTGAGCTAACTGACTCCTAAATGTAACTGCGGATTACCTCTTGAAGAAATGTGAGGAACTAAAGAGCTGCTCCAGGTGGAACAATATTAGTTTGGTGGGTCTTCCAGGGCTTTGAGGGCCCTCGTCCCAATGACTTTATGACAAACTCCTTTTGGACTGGGCCAACCGCACTTTGCGTGCTGTGCCTAAAAAATGGCAAACTGCTCTGTCCACTTGTTGTTTGGGTTCATCTATTTCAAATCCAGAACCATTTTCTATGCCAAGCTGGTGAAGCTTGCCGGCTCTCCTACATGGGCAAGAGGATCTCGACATTACCCTGATGGTGGCTCGGAAATAAGCCAATATTTTCTCCAGACGTTTGGTCTCCCCTAAAGAGAACCCTACCCAACGGCCAGACCCATAAGTTGGAAAACTTAGCACAGGCAGCAGATTTTGTGGAGAAGAACATGAAAATGCAGTTGCTCCACCACTGTTATCTTGGGCCTTGAAGACTACAATTCCCAGTAGTGTGAGATATCTTCCATGAACGCTATCGTGACACGTTGGGCGGTCAAACCATTTCGCTGCTTAATGTCCTTTGTGTTTCAGTTATGTGGTTTCTTCTGTCATTTTTTACTGGGGTTTTTCCATGTACAGATATATGCCTCTTTGCTTTGTTTTATTCCACCCAGGCTTCCTTACCTGGGCTAAAGCCCAAGAGCCCCACCCAATCAGGGTCCCCCGATGTTGGCGTCGGAATGGAATGATTGGTGTTCATAGATTTCAATCACAGACAGCCTCGTCTAGCGAGTGTGTACTCCCTCTCTCTCGGCTACCTTGTTTTTTCCACCCGCTCTTATCGGGGTGGTAGACCAGCGTACTACTATTGAGCTAAAACACGGGCAATCTCCCTTCTATTACACTCACTGACGTGCATGCGCCCATCCCGAAGGGGGGAAGGGTTTACATTATGAAATTAATTCACACTAACCCAGTTACTTTCTGAAATGTCACTTAACTTGAGATTAACGAGTGTCCTCCTACGAAGTCTCAGACTGAGTTGATAAACAGCAATCATGTTTTGGAAGCCAAAATTAGATTAAGGATGGACACATAGTGCAAAGTTTAGGGTGCACTGAAAACATAGGATGGCGTTTTTCAGTGCGGAACTGGAGTTTGACTCCAGATCCAGAATGGAGAAAGAAAAAATAATTGTTTGGAAAAATGTCAGAGTAAAAGCAAGAAGAAAAAATTAAAGCTGCAAGCAGCGATGGACGGGACCGACTTTGACGGCACATAAAATCCAAACCGGAGCAGTAATTAAAACTCTTTCATCAAATTTTAATCAGAAGGGTTCAATCTCTCTCCTGTGCTAATTTGAAGCCGACACGACAAACGCGCTCAGAGGAGATAATGTTTGAAAAAAGGTGACTGTTTTTACACAACTTTTGTTTTGAAGGGGGAATTGCAAACTTCCTGTTGATTTTTGCTGGGGGTTGTCAGTGTATGAAATATTGGTCTAAGTGAGACCCACATAGAGGTTTTTGTTTCATGTCTCTACGACATTCCTACTGGGAGTTACAGGCAGTTTTGTCTGTGTTTTCTTCTTGAGTTTTGTGGTTTGGTTTTTTGATTAGATCGCAATTTTTGCCCGTCCTGATGTGTGTGTCCAATTTGGTGGGTTTTGAAGCATGTTAAGGGGGTCAAATTACAGCTCAAAGAGTCGGCAGTATAATAATAAAACGCTAGAAATACAATAGGGTCCTCTGTCCCAAAGGGACTCGGTCCCTAACTAAGTATCCCATAATAACAGAAACCAGAATAGGAAATGCATGGAAGGACATTTTGAATCAACATAACTCTAATGGCCGAGTGGTTAGCATGTTAGCATGGCTGCACAGTCAGGAGATCAAGAGTTGCCATCTCCCCTCGCATCAAGGACGTTCCTATATTTGTATTCTATTATTAGGGCGGCATGGCGTAGTGGGTTCATTCACACAATAATTAAAAACGTGCGCTCTACAGCCCGGTAATTTGGGTAATACCATACCTGAAAAGTATCCGTATATGTAACGGTGAACATTGGTTGAAGAAACATTAGTCAAGTGAACATGTTGACGTAAATAAAGTTAAAGTACCAATGATAGTCACACACACACTAGGTGTGGTGAAATTTGTCTTTTGCATTTGACCCATCCCCTTGTTCACCCCCTGGGAGGTGAGGGGAGCAGTGAGCAGCAGCGGTGCCGCGCCCTGGAATCATTTTTGGTGATTTAACTCCCAATTCCAGCAGCAGGGAGGTAATGGGTCCCGTTTTTATAGTCTTTGGTATGACTTGGCCGGGGGTTTGAACTCACAACCTACCCATCTCAGGGCGGACACTCTAACCACTGAGTAGGTATAAATAACTGCAACCCGGATTTTGCTCACCAGTTCCTTTGCCTCACCGAAAGCCTCGAGGACATGGGACAAGTTGAGGGAGGCCACAGTCATGAACTGACTGACCACAGGGACAAATCTGTCATCTGGACCCAGGGAAGGCTGGGCTCGCTGGTACTGGAGCTCCTGTGAAGGAGTGGACAGTATGCATCACACCAACAATCTATTTTTGGGGGGGGGGGGAATGACAAATTTACTCACAGCTTCAACACTTTGGATGCCAGATCGCAGATTATTGATGTCTTTCTCCAATTCCAGCATACTGACAAGATGAAATAAACAGAAGAGTAAAATGAGTCAATGAAGTAAAGGATGCAGAGTCATTATCTTATCTGATCAGCTTTGATATCTGAGCCTTCTAGAGAGCAATGACAATGTCCAGTAATTATACTGCCTTTTAGTGTCCATACCAATATGTTGGTACCAAAAGTGTATTTCAATACTTTGATACTTTTCTGAATAAAAGGGACCACAAAAAATGTCATTATTGTCTTTACTGCAACAAAAAATGTTAGTGTACATGAAACATATGTTTATTATTGTCATTTAGTCCTTAAATAAAATAGTGAACATACTAGACAACTTGTCTTTTAGTAGTAAGTAAACAAACAAATAAACCGTTTCCAGTGAGGGTTGGACTCCGCCAAGGCTGCCCTTTGTCACCCATTCTGTTCTTAACTTCTATGGACAGAATTTGTAGGCACCGTCAGGGCGTTGAGGGGATCCGGTTTGGTGGCTGCAGGATTAGGTCTCTGCTTTTTGCAGATGATGTGGTCCTGATGGCTTCATCTGGCCAGGATCTTCAGCTCTCACTGGATCGGTTCGCAGCCGAGTGTGAAGCGACTGGGATGAGAATCAGCATCTCCAAGTCCGAGTCCATGGTTCTCGCCCGGAAAAGGGTGGAGTGCCATCTCCGGGTTGGGGAGGAGACCCTGCCCCAAGTGGAGGAGTTCAAGTACCTCGAAGTCTTGTTCACGAGTGAGGGAAGAGTGGATGGTGAGATTGACAGGCGGATCGGTGCGGCGTTTTCAGTAATGCGGACGCTGTATCGATCCGTTGTGGTGAAGAAGGAGCTGAGCCGGAAGGCAAAGCTCTCAATTTACCGGTCGATCTACGTTCCCATGCTCACTTATGGTCATGAGCTTTGGGTTATGACCGAAAGGACAAGATCACGGGTACAAGCGGCCCAAATGAGTTTCCTCCGCCGGGTGGCGGGTCTCTCCCTTAGAGATAGGGTGAGAAGCTCTGTCATCCGGGAGGAGCTCAAAGTAAAGCCGCTGCTCCTCCACATGGAGAAGAGCCAGATGAGGTGGTTCGGGCATCTGGTCAGGATGCCACTTGAACGCCTCCATAGGGAGGTGTTTCGGGCACGTCCGACTCGTAGGAGGCCACGGGGAAGACCCAGGACACGTTGGGAAGACTATGTCTCCCGGCTGGCCTGGGAACGCCACGGGATCCCCCGGGAGGACCTGGACGAAGTGGCTGGGGAGAGGGTAGTCTGGGCTTCCTTACTTAGGCTGCTTCTCCCGCGACCCAACCATCGGATAAGCGGAAGAAGATGGATGGATGGATGGATGTATAAACAAACAAAGACTCCTAATTAGTCTGCTGACGTATGCAGTAACATAGTGTGTCATTTATCATTGTTAGAATAATCATATATAAGCTATCACACAACTCTTATGCTTAAAGGCCATTGCTATAGTTATTCTCTATTGTGCTCAAGCTGTACTTTTATTTCCGTGCAAAGGCACACCACTTGCTATCTTCCACTGCAAGTTGCCTCGCAGCAGCAGTTTCTGTTTTCCAGCCTGCTAAACGGCCAAGGACCTCAACGAAGATAAGGCGACAGCACGCGGACAAAAGCCGAGCCAAGGCGAAATGACGAGGCT
The DNA here is from genome assembly GCF_033978785.1 of Entelurus aequoreus. Classification (NCBI taxonomy): domain Eukaryota; kingdom Metazoa; phylum Chordata; class Actinopteri; order Syngnathiformes; family Syngnathidae; genus Entelurus; species Entelurus aequoreus. The sequence goes on from NC_084753.1 coordinate 7,352,128, forward strand.
CGGCACATTTGTATTCTGAATAATCACGTATTGTGTCTACTGAGCTGCTTGCGTAATATGTGTCCCCTCCCTTTAGAAGCAGCCTCAGCGATGTTAACTAGGGAACTCCTGAATGAATAGAGGAGCGCGGGGGCTATACCTTAGAGCGTGATGGGAGACTGTAACTGAGTGTGCAGCCCCATACGTTTCTCCTCATGGGCAAAATTGTACTCTGTCTCTGCGGGATTCCTTGCTTCTTGTTCTGTCTAATAGATAGTTTGTTGCTTAAACCTGACAATCATTCTATTATGTTGTCAACATTATGAGGGACAAACTGTAAAAATGGATTATTAATCCACTTGTTAATTTACTGTTAATATCTGCTTATTTTCTGTTTTAACATGTTCTATCTACACTTCTGTTAAAATGTAATAATCACTTATTCTTCTCTTCTTTGATACTTTACATTAGTTTTGGATGATATCACACATTTAGTCATCGATCTGATACCAAGTAGTTACAGAATCTTACATTGGTCATATTCAAAGTCCTTATGTGTCCTGACTTTATAAACATAATGTGAATTTTAAAAATATAGTACCAGATATGAACCATTAGTATCGCGGTACTATACTAGTACCAGTATACCGTACAACCCTATATTCAATGTATTGTCACGGTGAAAGAGAGTTTATTCAATAGTCCTGCCTCTTTGGAATGGTTGAGATAGAGACGGTAGAAAGAGAGAGAAAACTCCGGGGAAGGGATGAGAAAACAACAACAGGTGTGTGTCCATGAGAGACAAGTAGGGAGTTTGTTGTGTCTTCGCCGCACTGTCCTTCGGGAGAGTCTCCAAGCCAGGGAAACAATCCAAGTTACAATGTTTTGTATGCGAGTGAAAATAAAATTAGCTTTTCACTCTAAATTGTCTATGACTGGTCCTCAAATTCATCCTGCGGGGCAGACAATCTGATGTTATCCAAATCATATTTATTGAATCAAAGTATTAATTTTTATTTAGGAGAAACTCAAATAACAGAATATCGTGCAAAGGTTAGTTTATTCCAGCAATTAGATTTACAAGGTGAAACTAATATTTGACATAGGCACATAACATGCAGCTCAATATTTTTCAAGCCTTATTTTGATATAATTTTGATGATTATGGCTTACAATTTTTTTTTTTAGAGACAATATGTATCCAATATACTAAAATATCAAAAACAAATACAACAAATTAATAATGAGACTTGAGTAGTAGATGGTGCCTATTGAATATTACAGCTCTATTTTGATAAATAGATATAAGGAATTGAAACAATATTACAAACTTGCTGTATTTAAAAGGCCACCATTCAACCATGCACCAATTTATGTATGTACTTACTTCACTTTCGCAGCCTCGGGCACATTTTGCAACTCTTCACTGAGGTCCACCACCATGGGAAAGGCTCTCTCCAGAACATTCACAATGTAGTTGAGCAGACTGAAGTTTCTGCAAAAGCACAGTTACACACATTTATTACAACTACCCACACCATTCAAGTAAATGGTTTTGGTGGTCACATTTCAAGAAAGCTAAGGACTTCTTTCTTCACTTACATTTTTATTGTGTGAATTCCTGAGAACCAGTATTGTTCGCACTTGATTTTAGTTTAATTATTTTGTCAGGCAAAACAAAGGTCCTATACTGCAATCAAGCCAGTCACAGATTATTCATAAAATATAGTTTAAATTCACGTGATGTCACGTCCGTCTCATTTAATATCTGAGATTCGAAGTGGTGGGTCAGCAAACGTCTGGTAGGTAGCGTTCTGGGCGGGATTTTACCTTTCTTGGAGAAAAACGCCTTATGCTTGCATTGTTTTAGGCAGTTGGAACCGTTCAAATCGCGAAAAGGATCAATGTTTCCTCAGAGTTCCTTGAGAGGCAACCAAGAAGGGCGAAAAATGTCGAGATTTTACGAAAAACAAGAAGAAAAGTGTCACGCACTCCAATCCAAGGGAGCAGATCGAGTCGCAGAACGCACAAGAACGCCCGATATCTTGATATTATTCGTATTTTATCTGGTTTCGAAGTTCTTAAAACGCATTTTTGCAATGAGTATTCTGTAAACCACCAACTGGGCGAGCCTAAATAAGAGAAATCAAATGTGAGCAAAACCTAAAAGAGTTAAGTTTTTACCAAAGACAGAAATCACAGATTTCAGGACATACACAATGTTGAGACCTTTTGTTATATTTCGATAAAGACGGGGAAAAACAAACACGGCTGCAGACGTGAAGTTAAATCTTGAAATGCAACCTTACCCGAGCAAAAAACGATGCATGATTTATGTGCAACCTACTAATAAAAGTCTCAATCAATCAATCAATCAATCAATCAATCAATCAATCAATCAATCAATCAATCAATCAATCAATCAATCAATCAATCAATCCGGGGGAAGCCTTGATACCAATGTCCTTGACCCAGCCACTCACAAAGAAGTTGTAGACTTTCATGCTTTTCCAAGTTTCCATCTGTTTTGTCGTGTGGAATGATGTCTGGAGCACCAGATAGTTCGACATGTCTGGGAACGCGGCCAACAGATAATCCGAGATATCACTCGACAAATCTTTTTTGAAAATGTTTAGCGATAGTTTCCAGTGCATAGTTTGAATTTTTTGATCGTATCTGTTTTTAGTGGTAAGATCTAGGCTCCTTGCATACTCACATAGTTTGCACTCTGTTAGCTGCACAGTAGCCATTTGGTTTGGTGGCACACCACGTTGTTTATGTCTGTTCAAAAGTCACTTGCATAATGCTCTCATGTATTTACGAATCTGCTGCAAAAATAATACTCTCGCCAAAGTTTGTTGAACCATACTTTCGAGCTATTTTAGTTCCCAGGCCAGGTTAGGCCCCATGGCCGACAGTTTAATAGCCCTGACCTATATACGATTCGACTTGGTAGTTAAATGATCAGTTTCAACAAATAACATTAGCATGAGCAATATCAGGATTTAATCAGTTAGTCAGTTGATTATTGGCACATGCTTTCAAATGTTAACCATACTTGTGAGTACTTGACTTGGTGTCAGCAATCTTGTTCAGACTAGAGACTTTAAATCCATAAGCATTTCCTCGCTGCCCTTTGTTCATGTAGTTCCCGAAGGCTAGAACCACCTCTAACAGTTGATGGAGAGTTCGGCTCTTCATGACCTCCCTGGATGCAAGACATAGAGCTGAAAAACAAACACAAAGAGACACTGTTACAGACTCTAAATTGACCAACAGATACAATACAAAGTGCATAGTGGCAGTGGACCAAAGGTAAATAAAACTGATTGACAACCAGGGACATGTGTGTCTTCTGATAATCAATCAGGAAGGTGAGGGTACCATTGTATAGACCAGAGGGGAAGTGGGGCGATGACCGCAGACCTTGGCTCTGAGTCCCTGCAACCAGCGGGGAAAAGTCAGGTGGTGGTGCTGCAACTGGCATGGTGGGCAATGGACGTGGGTCGGGCACTGTAGTGCTGAATGAAAAAGATGAGCACAAACTAACCACCCGTATAGCCGGCGGAGTGGAGGACCAGCCATTCTTGAAGGGCAAGTGCGGGTCCGGCGCCATTGCAACAGACGAGAAGGACTGCAGTGAGTCGGATGACTCAGCAGCCGAAGAAGGAAGAGGAGGACAAGTGCGGGATGCACGCTTTGTCAGCAAGTCAAAATAGTTCTGCTTCTGCAGCGAGCACAGAGGGCACGCACAGAATATCTGTCTCTGCAGCAGACGAGGCGGTGGCCTCGCCGTGGGAGGAGGAAGCAATGCAAATGTCTTAGACCGTCCAGTCAAGTTAATTTTAACTGGTACAACAAAACGATACTGTGTTTCCCTAGGGATATTAAAACACCACACAAATGTTAACATCTTTTTCATCTGACATACTGCAGCAAGAGTACCAAGTAGAGATGCAGTATGTCAGAATGCTCTCCACCACTCCTCTGTAGAAGGTCCTGAGGAACCTGGTGGGTAGAGAGTTTCTTTTCAGCTTCCTCAAAAAGTAAAGCCTCTGCTTGGCTAGTTCTGTGATCTTAAGAGTGTTATTCTTTCATTTGTGGTCTCGTGTGATCTTCACTCTGAGGAACTTGATGCTCTCCACTTTCTCCACATTGCGGGCTCGGGCCGCAACTTTTGGAAGTCCACAATCATCCCTTTTGTTTTCTCTATATTGAGCACGGTCTCTCAAGAGAACCCCTTGGATGGAGATGCAGTGGCATCACGGGATAACCCACCAGGAACACTCCCTTTTTTGGCACGAGCCCCTGGTTAAATGAGCTGTGCCCCAGTATCAGTGGCGGACTGGAAATCAAGAATGCAGGGAGTTTTTCCCAATGGGCCGGTGATTGGAAAAAAAAAAAAATTCCTAAAACGCAGTTGTATTTCTCACACATTTATTTGCATAACACTTGTTTGTAACCTGCTACTCGGGACGGTAGCAAACACCAGCCCCCTATCCTCTGCTCTGAGGAGCAGGTGAACACAAGTAGTTTTTCCTTAGGTGCACGACACTGAGCGCACAGTGCAGTGAGTACAATAAAAGTTAATCCCGGACAATGCTCCAATGGAGGGGGGGAGATCAGTTTGGAGCCAGTAAAAAACTCTCGCCACAATATTAACAAATGTTACGAGACACAGAAAACACGTTCGGCTCTCTGGCACTGCTCCATGCACCTTCACACCACAAGGGGGTTAAGCAGTGATGAAGGTCCGGGGCGGGGTTGGGATATGTGTGCATATCAGTGTGTAGCAGTCCTTGAGTGTGTGTGTGTGAGTTATATGTATAGGTCTACCACTGTGCTAGACTCACTGGGATGTTTACGCACAGCCTGGTCAAGGCCATTTGCAGAGGGAGTCGAATTGTAAATAAGGATTGTTGTTGTTTCGGGCAACTCGACACATTCCAATGGTTTATCTGATTCTAATGGTCTGTTCTGTCTTTCCAGTTAATCAAGCTTGGCATTTGAAAAGCCTGTGAGATGTAATTCAGTTAAATTCCGAGCTCGATCGCCGCGGTCCGTCTGCCCACGCAAGCCTTTGGGCTCCTCATACAGCTGCCATTGTCTTCCAAATTTGTCGATCCACCAAAACAAAGCTCGATCCAATCAGCAGGTGCCAGGTTATCACAGTTCCAAACAGATGGATATCTTCCACGTCCACCGTTCCATTCCTCCAATTAGTCCCTCATGTATCCAACAGCAAACGTTCCCCCCCAACCGCTGCTTCTCCTCGAGAAGATCTTGCCAATGGAGTTGAGAGTCCAGATTACCAATTCCATGTTTAGATTTCGGAGAACAGCGCAGAAAGAGAGGCTCTTAAAGTTAAGACAAGACAAGAGAAGACCAAGAAGAGGGCAGAGGAGATGCAGAGAGGGAGGAGGTGTGACCGCCTTTGTCAAGAGCCAGAGAGAAAGGTAAGGTGGTAACGAATGGCATCGCACAGAAAAGGGAAACAATGAAACAAAACCCACTGGAACGGATAGAATACAAAACATTGTTGAGGGATCATGACAGTGTGAAGATTTTTGTCTTCCATTCATCACAACATTTTGTAATACCTTTGATTTTAGGTTTGATGTCGGCCACTCGTTCGGCAAACGTCTTCTTAAAGAACAGAGACAAAAGTCTCTGTTGATAGTGGTTAATCCTGGAAGGGAAGGATCACACATTAGAGTAAGTCAACTCAAACATGAATGGTAATGATGACAGATGATATGGACATAACTACATTTGGATCACCGGGCTGTTACATCAACCAATCTGTTCTTTGCAGCTATCGCAGATTTGACTCTCGTGGGAAGAGTTCTTACACACTTTTATATCGGGAGTGGTTGCCGATTAAAGAGCATTTGTGAGGTCAGAAGTCATTGAATTTGAAGAGAAACACCTTGTTTCTCTTGGTCACAAAAGTGGAAATGTGCTTAGAAATGCGATGGTTTTAATTTGAAGAACCAGAGAACTAGCGTCCTCTGCAGTCGATATTTGTCTTTTGATAACAGGGCAGTGTTTTTCCTCCCAAAAAAATACGTGGTCCAAGACAAATAAACACTGCAAAGGATAAACTACCACAGTATGTATGTATATATGTATGTATATACTCCCGACACCTGAACAGTTTTTTCCCCTCGGCCATCAGGCAAATGAACAAAAACTCCTAACAGCAGCTCCTTGAATTCCTTCTAAGTCTATCTGATAGCTCAGTTACAGATCATTTTATTACCAAATATGTGTTATATGTGTTTTATGTTGCACGATTGCACCAAGAAAAATTCCTAGTTTGTGAACCTGTTCTCAAACAATGGCAATAAAACTATTCTGATTCTGATTATATATATATATATATATATATATATATATATATATATATATATATATATATATATATATATATAGTCGAGGTTACTGTGGTTTATCCGTTATACAGTGCTCAATACCGGGGTAGAGAGGAATATACGTTAGGTCAGGAAAAACCCAGGGGCTGTTTCGCAGGTTTCCCTGTGTGGAAGTTGCCCTCTGGTGGGTTCTCCTGATCACAAATAGACCTTCTCGTGAGCCCTGTAGTCAGGTTTAACAATGTCTTTATTTCGGGCATATGTGCCAGAACAGCACTCTGCTCAGCAACTTTCCAGTCCTGCTGCTGCTCTGCTCTCCGTCTCTCTTGGCGTTGGTCTCGGGCGTGTGGATCGTCTGGCTCGAACTCCCCTCGTGTGTCTCGGCCCCGGCTGCTGCTGATAAGCATGGCAGGTGATTGGAGGATCCACCCCAGCTGGGTAATCCAATCACCTGCCAGTTGTGCTTTGAGGCCGGTCCTTACACACCCCATTCCTGCAGCAGGCGCGCAGACCACGCCCCCCTCCACACCCTGCTCTTCAGGGAAAAATCCCCTGAAGAGCAGGGAAACCTATATATATATATATATACAGAGTATAACGATTAATCGATACATAGATATATCGATTTATATTACTAAATTTATATTACTACATTTCACGTATATCAATCTGTGCTCCGCAAGTTTGCCTTCCAAGAGATAGGTATTGATCCAATATTGTTTTAAAAGAGAATCGACTGAGTTTATCGATACTAGAACAAAGAAAACCTTGGATTCAAGAACGGCAGACTTTAGATCAAATTTAGCAATTATAATAATACAGATTTTAAAACTAACAAACACATATATCTATTTTCTTGTCTGTGGCGTCATCCATCCATCCATTTTCTACCGCTTGTCCCTTTCGGGGTCGCAGGGGGGTGCTGGAGCCTATCTCAGCTGCATTCGGGCGGAAGGCGGCGTACACCCTGGACAAGTCGCCACCTCATCGCAGGGCCAACACAGACAGACAGACAACATTCACACACTAGGGACCATTTAGTGTTGCCAATCAACCTATCCCCAGGTGCATGTCTTTGGAGGTGGGAGGGGCCTATCCCCAGGTGCATGTCTTTGGAGGTGGGAGGGGCCTATCCCCAGCTGCATGTCTTTGGAGGTGGGAGGGGCCTATCCCCAGGTGCATGTCTTTGGAGGTGGGAGGGGCCTATCCCCAGGTGCATGTCTTTGGAGGTGGGAGGGGCCTATCCCCAGGTGCATGTCTTTGGAGGTGGGAGGGGCCTATCCCCAGGTGCATGTCTTCGGAGGTGGGAGGGGCCTATCCCCAGGTGCATGTCTTTGGAGGTGGGAGGGGCCTATCCCCAGGTGCATGTCTTCGGAGGTGGGAGGGGCCTATCCCCAGGTGCATGTCTTTGGAGGTGGGAGGGGCCTATCCCCAGGTGCATGTCTTTGGAGGTGGGCGGGGCCTATCCCCAGGTGCATGTCTTTGGAGGTGGGAGGGGCCTATCCCCAGGTGCATGTTTTCGGAGGTTAGAGGAAGCCAGAGTACCTGCAGGGAACCCACGCAGTCACGGGGAGAACATGCAAACTCCACGCAGAAAGATCCCGAGCGCAGGATTGAACCCAGGACCTTCGTATTGTGAGGCAGACGCACTAACCCCTCTTCCACCGTGCCGCCTATATATATATATATATATACTCTTTTTTTTTTTTTTTTTTTTTTTTTTTTTAATACAATATATAAAGGAACTAATTTCCATAAACCAAAGACATTCCAATGAGTTGTGTACCTGCTCATATCATACAGGAAGCGGTCTGCTTTGGCCATACGCTCCACTTCATGCTTGTGGTCCTCCAATAGCTCAATGTCACTTTTGTCCGGAACATACTTCAGAAGCTTTAACACACAAACAAGAACGTTAGTTATAAATACATTCATCATTTACTGTACTGCATATCGCTAAAAGACAGAAAAGGGAGAATGGACGCATTTTCGTGTAAAAAGTCAAGATAAAGGTGAAGTTATAACACTGAAACACCCTCAGGAAGAGCTGCTTTAACACATGCGGCTAACATCCATCCACAGTGTTTTAGCTACTTCTAAATCACTAATCCTGGTATCCATGGTGACAAATAAAGTAAGTTTCCTGCAAGTATCATTATCACTGGAGGACAAGGAATAGCTAAACATGCTTCACTACACACCGCAGGAGGATACAATAGCTCACCGCCGTCACAATGTAAACAAATGCCATGGGTGGATCTACACCTGACATCCACTGTAATGATACCAAGTACAATAGCGTATCTAGTCTATACTACTATGATTACATCGATATTTTTTATCGTCACAAAATCTTAAAATTCATATTATGTTTATAAAGTCAGTAAATATGTCCCTGGACACATGAGGACTTTGAATATGACCAATGTATGATCCTGTAACTACTTGGTATCGCATCGATACCTAAAAGTGTGGTATCATCCCAAACTAAAGTAAAGTATCAAAGAAGAGAAGAATAAGTGATTATTACATTTTAACAGAAGTGTAGATAGAACATGTTAAAAGACAAAATAAGCAGATATTAACAGTAAATGAACAAGTAGATGAATACTCAATTTTTACAGTTTGTCCCTCATAATGTGTACAAAATAATAAGTGTATAAATGACACAATATGTTACTGCATAGACTAATTAGGAGTCTTTGTTTGTTTACTTACTACTAAAAGACAAGTTGTCTAGTATGTTGACTATTTTATTTAAGGACTAAATGACAATAATAAACATATGTTTCATGTACACTAACATTTGTTGTTACAATAAAGACAATAATGACTTTTTTTGTGGTCCCCTTTATTTAGAAAAGTATCTAAATACATGTTGGTAGCGGTACCAGAATATAAGTATGTAGACAACACTACTCTGCATAGTGCAATTGTTAATGCGCAATACTTATTATTTATTGCTATTTTTTTTGTTGTTTTTTTAATTGCGTTTTACATCTGTTATTGTATGTAAACACCTGCACTGCAACAATAGCATGTTACCTATTGTGGGATGAATAGATCCATCCATCCATCTTTCTGTCCATCTATCCATCCATCTAGCTATCCATCCATCTATCTTTCTGTCCATCTATCCATCCATCCATCCATCTTTCTGTCCATCTATCCATCCATCTAGCTATCCATCCATCTATCTTTCTGTCCATCTATCCATCCATCCATCCATCTAGCTATCCATCTATCTATCTTTCTGTCCATCTATCCATCCATCCATCCATCCACCCATCCATTTATCTATCCATCTATCTATCTCTGTCCATCCATCCATCCATCTAGCTATCCATCCATCTATCTTTCTGTCCATCTATCCATCCATCCATCCATCTAGCTATCCATCTATCTATCTTTCTGTCCATCTATCCATCCATCCATCCATCCATCCATCCATCCATCCATCCACCCATCCATTTATCTATCCATCTATCTATCTCTGTCCATCTATCCATCTATCTATCCATCCACCCATCTATCAATCTATCCATCCATCCATCTAACCATCCATCTATCTATCTTTCTGTCCATCATTCCATCCATCTATCTATCCATCTATCTATCTATCCATCTTTCTGTCCATCTATCCATCATTCCATCCATCCATCTATCCATCTATCCATCATTCTATCTATCTATCTATCTATCTATCTATCTATCTATCTATCTATCTATCTATCTATCTATCTATCCATCTATCCACCCATCCATCCACAAATCTATCCATCCATCTATCTATCTATCTATCCATCCATCCATCTTTCTGTCCATCTATCCATCCATCTATCTACCCATCCACCCATCTATCTATCTATCCATCCACCCATCTATCTATCCATCTATCCATCCACCCATCTATCTATCCATCTATCTATCCATCCACCCATCTATCTATCCATCTATCTATCCATCCACCCATCTATCTATCCATCTATCTATCCATCCACCCATCTATCTATCCATCCACCCATCTATCTATCCATCCACCCATCTATCTATCCATCTATCTATCCATCTATCTATCCATCCACCAATCTATCTATCAATCTATCTAGCTATCCATCCATCTATCTATCCATCCACCCATCTATCTATCCATCCACCCATCTATCTATCCATCCACCCATCTATCTATCTATCCATCCACCAATCTATCTATCTTTCTGTCCATCCATCCATCCATCTATCTATCTATCTATCTATCTATCTATCTATCTATCTATCTATCTATCTATCTATCTATCTATCTATCTATTTATCTATCTATCTATCTATCTATCTATCCATCCACCCATCTATCTATCCACTCATCTATCCATCCATCCATCCATCCATCCATCCATCCGTGTTAATGAAGTGAAATTACGTCTGAAAACTTTAAATAAGTTGACTTCTTGCCAATTGGGACCTTTCAAAGTGTAAAATACGATCCGCCTTGAAAACAGAGTAATTTATTTTGCAAGTAAGCCGTATTAAAAAGCCGTAGTATTTCTGTGTTGTTGCACGACTCCCTTACATACATATATATATATTATCTGAATTGAAGTGCCTTGTTGCGGTGACCGACACATTTAGAATCTGTGCGTACGGTATTTTTTGCACAGGGATGCGAAACCCTAGGTCGTGGCGTTCTGGAAAATGACATTTTCTTGGATGAACACAGATGGAGCCTGCTGTTGTGGCTGGACGTTCCGCTGCTGCTACGCATCCTGTGGAAATCTAGCGTTAGAGGCCAGGAAAGTAGGTGTTTGTCTGTTGCCATATAGTACAACAATACCAATAGTTAGAACAATTACACAATGGGCTTCATCCAAATACAAAGCCCAAAAGCAGTGAA
>NC_084753.1:7368371-7411062 GCF_033978785.1 Entelurus aequoreus
TGTCAACTGACCTGTGACCTCTGGTAGGCTGAGAACGTGTGCTGGAACTCCTCAAGGTCAAGAACTTGGAAGACTTGGAGGTCGTCAATGTCAGTCCAGATGGTGCCTTCAATCTTGCTCTGACAAAACAATCACAGACAACAATCACTTTTCATCATCAATAATCAGAAGTAAACTTTCATATGTAAAGATGGGACCAATACAAAAAAACAAACATTGTCACAGTCCTAAAATACTTTTGTATTTATATATATATATATATATATATATATATATATATATATATATATATATATATATACACATATGTGTATATATATATATATATATATATATATACACATACATATGTATATATATACACATATGTGTGTGTGTATATATATATACACATATACTGTATAATCATATATATATACATATATAAACATATATACATACATACATACATACATACATACATATATATATATATATATATATATATATATATATATATATATATATATATATACACATACATATCTTCCCTACAAGCCTGTTTCCCTGCTCGTTAGGATATTCTGCTCTACCCTGGTATTGAGCAATGTATAACGAATAAACCACATAAATATCTATATATATATATATATATATGGATGTATATATATACATATACACATATACATTATATATATATGTATATATATATATATGTACATATTTATAGTGTATATACAGTATGTGTATATATATATATATACATACATATATATACTGTATATATGCATAAATATATATGTACATAATTATAGTGTATATATGTATATGTATAGATATATATATACATATATGTATATATATATATATATACATGTAGTGTATACATGTGTATATATGTATGTATATATATATACATACATATACATATACTGTATACACATATACAGTATACACACATATATACATATATACACACACACATATATATACATATACTGTATACACATATATACAGTATACACACATATATACAGACATATATACACACACACACACACACATATACACACACACATATATATACATATAGATATACACACATACATACATATGTATATATATATACACATGTATATATATATATATATATATATATATATATATATATATATATATATATATATATATATATATACACATATGTGTACGTATATATATATATATACACATACATATGTATATATATACACATATGTGTGTGTGTGTATATATATATATATATATATACACACACATATGTGTGTATATATATATATATATATATATATATATATATATATATATATATATATATATATATATATATATATATATATACACACACATATATATATGTACAAACACATACAGTATATACATACACATTTATACATAAATAGATACACACACACACACACACACACACACACACACACACACACACACACACACACACACACACACACACACACACACACACAGGTATATACATTTATGTGTGTATATATGAAAGAATTAAGGTGCAAAAAACGATAAACGCCATTGACGCCGATTTGAACTGTGAGTACCCCAGAATATTTACACCATTCTCTACTAGGAGGTCAAATCACATTTAAAAACAACAACAAAAAAAACAACCTATCTTTGGCATTTTGCTGTTGAATATTGTGTCTTAGTTCAGAAAGCCACAAGTGCCATGCTCTCTTCCTGGCACACACATACCAACCCACCTGGACCAATCAGTGAATTGCAACCGGACGACATCATCCAACATCAGCTGTGATTGTAACCCAATGACATCATCAACACGGAGTCAAACTAGTTTTATTCTAGATTGGCGGGCAAGCCGGCCTATGGCTACTACAAAAGAAGTGGTAGAGTAAGCAGTCTTGCTCCTTCTCTACTCGGTTGGTAGAGTGGCCGTGCCAGCAACTTGAGGGTTGCAGGTTCGATCCCCGCTTCCGCCATCCTAGTCACTGCCATTGTGTCCTTGGGCAAGACACTTTACCCACCTGCTCCCAGTGCCACCCACACTGCTTTAAATGGAACTTAGATATTGGGGTTCACTATGTAAAGCGCTTTGAGTCACCAGAGAAAAGCGCTATATAAATATAATTCACTTCACTTCTTGACCTGACCTCCTCCAGGAACTGCAGTCCTGTATAATGACACTCGCTTGTAATAAAGCAACTTTTGGTTCAGTAAAGCGTCTCCGACGTCTCTTTTGATACGGCCGCACTTCCGCGTTGCCGTTCTGTCATCCTAGTCACTGCCGTTGTGTCCTTGGGCAAGACACTTTACCCACCTGCTCCCAGTGCCACCCACACTGGTTTAAATGGAACTTAGATATTGGGGTTCACTATGTAAAAGCGCTTTGAGTCACTAGAGACCAGCGTTACATAAATATAATTCACTTCACTTCTTAACCTGACCTCCTCCAGGAACTGCAGTCCTGTATAATGACACTCGCTTGTAATAAAGCAACGTTTGGTTCAATAAAGCGTCTTCTGTCCGGACGAGGATGACAAGACCAGAAATACACTTCAAAGGAAAACGGATTTGTCTGTTTTTTGCACCTGAACTCTTCCCATGAATGCATTCTATATTGTATCGGCATGCCACCCGAGTCTCCTCCGACAGTACCAGCGGGACCTGCAGGTGGTACCTCAGGTAGTTTGACCCAGTTGAACAACTTTAGGGGGTTTGACGGCTGGGGAATGTTCTTCTGCTTGGTACTTCCAGGAGGAGCTCCCGGTGGAGGAAGGGGTGGAGGAGGTGGAGGAGGAGGAGGAGGAGCAAATGGAAGAACTCCAAAGACCGGAGCAGCCCCTAAAGGGGGTGGAGGTGTTGGTAGAGCAGTCGATGCAATAGGAACAGATGGATCCACACTTCTCCGAGTCACACTGGATGTCTAAATAGTAAACAATTCAATAAGTCAGAAATTACATCATTTTGCATTTGAAGTTATCATGACATAGATGTATTGTTGCATTTCAAACAATAGAGGTCATTTTACCATAACAATCTACAAGGTTAACATAGTTGGCTTATCTTTCTTCCCCTCCATTTATCTGCTTTCTTTTGCATTTTAAGTTATCATTAAATATATGTTGTTGCATTTGAAACAATTGTATTGTTGATAATAGAGGTCATTTTATCATAACAATCTACAAGGTTAATATAGTTGGCTTATCTTTCTTCCCCTCCGTTTACCCGCTTTGTTTTGCATTTGAAGTTATCATTAAATATATGCGTTGTTGCATTTGAAACAATTGTATTCTTGATAATAATTATTGTTATTATTCATTATCAACAGTGATATTTCTATTGGTATTTGTATTGGTCCATTTGTAGTGTAATAATGTTCATTGTCATTTCTGTATTATTTATTTCACTAACTGCTTCTTTGCTATCACTTTTACTTTCATATTTGTACATATTCTACTTGATGATGCTGTTCTGTTGTTGTTGTTGTTGTTGTTATTGTTATTGTTATTGTTGTCTCTCTGTCTCATCCCCCTCTTATCCCCGCAATTCCCCCGTCAAGAGAAGTATCCCACACTTCTCATTTGCAAAGTAAATTCTGTACAGCCGATAATGGCACCTACCATCTACATCAAAAATATGATTTGCCTGAGTAGCTGGACAGGTCGAAAAAAATAAAAAACAAAAAAAATAATATATCTCTTATGTGTGACTGTCATCATATTGCAGTCTACACGTATCTCTTATGTGTGACTGCCATCATATTGCAGTCTACAAGTATCTCTTATGTGTGACTGCCATCATATTGCAGTCTACGCGTATCTCTTATGTGTGACTGCCATCATATTACAGTCTACACCTATCTCTTATGTGTGACTGCCATCATATTGCAGTCTACACATATCTCTTATGTGTGACTGCCATCATATTGCAGTCTACACCTATCTCTTATGTGTGACTGCCATCATATTGCAGTCTACACATATCTCTTATGTGTGACTGCCATCATATTGCAGTCTACACATATCTCTTATGTGTGACTGCCATCATATTGCAGTCTACACGTATCTCTTATGTGTGACTGCCATCATATTGCAGTCTACACGTATCTCTTATGTGTGACTGCCATCATATTGTGGTCTACAAGTATCTCTTATGTGTGACTGCCATCATATTGCAGTCTACACGTATCTCATGTGTGAGTGCCATCATATTGCAGTCTACATGTATCTCTTATGTGTGACTGCCATCATATTGCAGTCTACAAGTATCTCTTATGTGTGACTGCCATCATATTGCAGTCTACACCTATCTCTTATGTGTGACTGCCATCATATTGCAGTCTACACATATCTCTTATGTGTGACTGCCATCATATTGCAGTCTACACGTATCTCTTATGTGTGACTGCCATCATATTGCAGTCTACACGTATCTCTTATGTGTGACTGCCATCATATTGTAGTCTACAAGTATCTCTTATGTGTGACTGCCATCATATTGCAGTCTACACGTATCTCATGTGTGAGTGCCATCATATTGCAGTCTACATGTATCTCTTATGTGTGACTGCCATCATATTGCAGTCTACAAGTATCTCTTATGTGTGACTGCCATCATATTGCAGTCTACACCTATCTCTTATGTGTGACTGCCATCATATTGCAGTCTACACGTATCTCATGTCTGAGTGCCATCATATTGCAGTCTATATGTATCTCTTATGTGTGACTGCCATCATATTGCAGTCTACAAGTATCTCTTATGTGTGACTGCCATCATATTGCAGTCTACAAGTATCTCTTATGTGTGACTGCCATCATATTGCAGTCTACGCGTATCTCTTATGTGTGACTGCCATCATATTACAGTCTACACCTATCTCTTATGTGTGACTGCCATCATATTGCAGTCTACACCTATCTCTTATGTGTGACTGCCATCATATTGCAGTCTACACATATCTCTTATGTGTGACTGCCATCATATTGCGGTCTACACATATCTCTTATGTGTGACTGCCATCATATTGCAGTCTACACGTATCTCTTATGTGTGACTGCCATCATATTGCAGTCTACACGCATCTCTTATGTGTGACTGCCATCATATTGCAGTCTACACGCATCTCTTATGTGTGACTGCCATCATATTGCAGTCTACACGTATCTCTTATGTGTGACTGCCATCATATTGCAGTCTACACATATCTCTTATGTGTGACTGCCATCATATTGCAGTCTACACGTATCTGGTATGTGTGACTGCCATCATATTGCAGTCTACACGTATCTCTTATGTGTGACTGCCATCATATTGCAGTCTACACGTATCTCTTATGTGTGACTGCCATCATATTGCAGTCTACACCTATCTCTTATGTGTGACTGCCATCATATTACAGTCTACACCTATCTCTTATGTGTGACTGCCATCATATTGCAGTCTACACGTATCTCATGTGTGAGTGCCATCATATTGCAGTCTACACGTATCTCTTATGTGTGACTGCCATCATATTGCAGTCTACACGCATCTCTTATGTGCGACTGCCATCATATTGCAGTCTACACGTATCTCTTATGTGTGACTGCCATCATATTGCAGTCTACGCGTATCTCTTATGTGTGACTGCCATCATATTGCAGTCTACACGAATCTCATATGTGTGACTGCCATCATATTGCAGTCTACACGTATCTCTTGTGTGTGACTACCATCTACTGGTCACACTTATTACACCATGTACCAAATAAAATAGCTTTGAGGTCGGTAAGCACAACCAGAATTATTCCTTACATTAGGCACACCGAGTAATAAGGTGCACTGTCGAGTTTTGAGAGAAAAAAAAAGATTTTAAGTGTGCCTTATAGTCCGGAAAATACGGTAGTATAAAGAACATTTATATCATGTGCTGTCATCTGTGTCAGTAGAAATGTTCACATTTCAGCCTATAAGAATTCTACTTCTAACTAGAGAAAGCATGTTGCAACAAATTGTATATGACTTTTATGTTTTTTAGGTTAATCTTTACTTGAGTAGATTCATACTTACTTTTACTCAAGTAATCTTCTACTTCTACTTGAGTCATACTATTCTAAAGTATTCTTACTTGAGTACAATTTTTAGGTACCAGCAATTAGAACATTGACTTGATGTTTGAGGTGTCAGAATGTTGTGTTGGGAACATACGGAGCTGACTTCCTGCAGCCGAGCAGATATTTCCTGCAGTTGTTGTTTGGCGTGCTTATGATGACTGCATTCCAGCACCAGCTTGTCTTTCAAGGTGTTCAACATTGCCAATATGTCTTCTTTCTCCTTGTTCCTGGTCACACACTCCTTGTCTTTCTTCTCAAAACGTTGCTTTAGTTCCCGATGATCTAGAGAAAAGTGAATGTTTATGGTGTCAACGCTGCTGAAGGGAGAGTTGAATGAACATTTAGACTTTGACTTACAAAACCCCAAAAGCAGTGAAGTTGTCACGTTGTGTAAAAGGTAAATAAAAAGAGAATACAACAAATCCTTTTCAACTTATATTCAATTGAATAGACTGCAAAGACAAGACATTTAACGTTGGAACTGGAAAACGTTGTTATTTTTTGCAAATATTAGCTCATTTGGAATTTGATGCCTGCAACATGTTTAAAAAAAGCTGGCACAAGTGGCAAAAAAGACTGAGAAAGTTGAGGAATGCTCATCAAGGACTTATTTGAAACATCCCACAGGTGAACAGGCTAATTGGGAACAGGTGGGTGCCATGATTGGGTATAAAAGCCGCTTCCATGAAATGCTCAGTCGTTCACAAACAAGGACGGGGCGAGGGTCACCACTTTGTCAACAAATGCCTGAGCAAATTGTTGAAGAACAACATTTCTCAACCAGGAATTTAGGGATTTCACCATCTACGGTCCGTAATATCATCAAAAGGTTCAGAGAATCACTGCACGTAAGCAAGGATATTACGCACCTTGGACCCCTCAGGCGGTACTGCATCAAAAAGCGTCATCAGTGTGTAAAGGATATCACCACATGGGCTCAGGAACACTTCAGAAACCCACTGTCAGTAACTACAGTTGGTCGCTACATCTGTAAGTGCAAGTTAAAACTCTACTATGCAAAGCCAAAGCCATTTATCAACAACACCCAGAAACGCGTCGCTGGCCCTGAGCTCATCTAAGATGGACTGATGCAAAGTGGAAAAGTGTTCTGTGGTCTGACGAGTCCACATTTCAAATTGCATTTGGAAACTGTGGACGTGGTGTCCTCCGGACCAAAGAGTAAAGGAACCACCCGGACTGTTGTAGGGTGAAAGTGTAAAAGGCAGCATGTGTGATGGTATGGGGGTGTATTAGTGGCCAAGACATGGGTAACTTACACATCTGTGAAGGCACCATTAATGCTGAAAGGTACATACAGCTTTTGGAGCAACATATGTTGCCATCCAAGCAACGTTACCATGGACGCCCCTGCTTATTTCAGCAAGACAATGCCAAGCCACGTGTTACAACAGCGTGGCTTCATAGTAAAAGAGTGTGGGTACTAGACTGGCCTGCCTGTAGTCCAGACATTGAAAATGTGTGAAGGCTAAAATATGAGAAGGGAGACTGTTGAACAACTTAAGCTGTACATCAAGCAAGAATGGGAAATAATTCAACTTCAAAAATGTGTCTCCTCACTTCCCAAACCTTTACTGAGTGTTGTTAAAAGGAAAGGCCATGTAACACACTGGTAAAAATGCCTTTTTTGCAATGTGTTGCTGCCATTAAATTCTAAGTTCATGATTATTTGCACAAAATAACAAAGTTTCTCAGTGTGAACATGAAATATCTTGTCTTTGCAGTCTATTCAATTGAATATAAGTTGAAAAGGATTTGTTGTATTCTCTTTTTATTTACCTTTTACACAACCTGACAACTTCACTGCTTTTAGGTTTTGTACATTGTAGCTCAGTTCCCCATCTGTACTTAACAATGACGCCAGACTACTTTCATTTTATTCATTTGGATTTGTCTATGCACGGTAATGTGCTCACTGCACTGGATTGGAGCGCTGAAGAGAAAGCGGAGTCAAAAGCCAAAGTTCTCAATTGACATTGTAACTTTCCCACCAGTTTTGGGCGACCAATGGTAGTTTACGTCCCTGGGTAGCTGGGCTCACACTTCACAGTCCATCTCTTAGGGTGTGAAGATTGTGGCAAAGTGAGAGAAGCCATCTATTTCTGAGCTCTTCTCACTACCAGGACGTGGTTGGTTTCTTACCTTTTGCCATGGAATCTGCTTGGTCTTTCCATTGCTTGACTTCATTTTCCTTGACCAGCCTATGGATTCAAAGAAAAGGGTTGAAGAACCAGTGAATGCCCATATGTTTCATCTCAAAAAAGGAATACATAGTCTTCAAAGTGTCCTGGGTCTTCCTCGTGGCCTCCTACCGGTCGGACGTGCCCTAAACACCTCCCTAGGGAGGCGTTCGGGTGGCATCCTGACCAGATGCCTGAACCACCTCATCTGGCTCCTCTCCATGTGGAGGAGCAGCGGCTTTACTTTGAGCTCCTCCCGGATGACAGAGCTTCTCACCCTATCTCTAAGGGAGAGACCCGCCACCCGGCGGAGGAAACTCATTTGGGCCGCTTGTACCCGTGATCTTGTCCTTTCGGTCATAACCCAAAGCTCATGACCATAGGTGAGGTTGGGAACGTAGATCGACCGCTAAATTGAGAGCTTTGCCTTCCAGCTCAGCTCCTTCTTCACCACAACGGATCGATACAGCGTCCGCATTACTGAAGACGCCGCACCGATCCGCCTGTCCATCTCACCATCCACTCTTCCCTCACTCGTGAACAAGACTCCGAGGTACTTGAACTCCTCCACTTGGGGCAAGATCTCCTCCCCAACCCGGAGATGGCACTCCACCCTTTTCCGGGCGAGAACCATGGACTCGGACTTGCGTGTAGCGCTAGCTTAATGACCAGGTTAAAGGCTAGACCAGGCTTTGGCAATTATTTTGAGTCGCGGGGCCAAATTTAGAGAAAAAACAAGTTTCTGGGGCCCGATACATCTGATTTTTAGGAACACTAATACAAAACCTCACAATAATGCTAAAAACGTTATGACAGACCGCCTTAAAAAACAGAATGCGATTTGTTATTTTTCTATGAGCGATAAAACACTGAAAATTGACATTAAAAACATCAACATATTTTACATTTAAGCGAAACGCAACAAAAATACAACAAACATAACGAAAAATGAACGCGAAAAAACGAGAAAACCCCCCCCCCCACCTACAATCTGATGCATCTGATGTATCACTAAGATTTAGAACTTTGTTGGAAAAATCTCCTTCCACGTCTGTCACTGACACCCACATTTCACTGTGGAAACACTCTGTGGAAACACTCTGTGGAAACACTCTGTGGAAACACTCCCCACCCACACTGCTTGGTGCCTTGTCTGAGCTGCTGTGACTTACATTACCATAGTAACTAATTACATTACCATAGTAACTAATTACATTACCATAGTAACTAATTAGATGACCATAGTAACTAATTATATTACCATAGTAACTAATTACATTACCATAGTAACTAATTAGATGACCATAGTAACTAATTATATTACCATAGTAACTAATTACATTACCATAGTAACTAATTAGATGACCATAGTAACTAATTATATTACCATAGTAACTAATTAGATGATCATAGTAACTCATTAGATGACCATAGTAACTAATTAATGACCATAGTAACTAATTATATTACCATAGTAACTCATTAGATGACCATAGTAACTAATTATATTACCATAGTAACTAATTAGATGACCATAGTAACTAATTAGATGACCATAGTAACTAATTATATGACCATAGTAACTAATTAGATGACCATAGTAACTACCGGTAATTAGATGACCACAGTACCTAATTAGATGACCATAGTACCTAATTAGATGACCATAGTAACTAATTAAATGACCATAGTAACTACCGGTAATTAGATGACCATAGTACCTAATTAGATGACCATAGTACCTAATTAGATGACCATAGTAACTAATTAGATGACCATAGTAACTACCGGTAATTAGATAATAATAATAATACCTGAGATTTATATAGCGCTTTTCTAAGTACCCAAAGTCGCTTTTACATGTTAAAAACCCATCATTCATTCACACCTGGTGGTGGTAAGCTACTTTCATAGCCACAGCTGCCCTGGGGTAGACTGACGGAAGCGTGGCTGCCAATTTGCGCCTACGGCCCCTCCGACCACCACCTATCATTCATTCAACATTCATTCACCAGTGTGAGTGGCACCGGGGGAAAGGGTGAAGTGTCCTGCCCAAGGACACAACGGCATGGTAAGAGGCGGGGAGCGAACCTGCAACCCTCAGGTTTCTGACACGAGCGCTCTACCCACTACGCCATGCCGCCCCAAGATGACCATAGTACCTAATTAGATGACCATAGTACCTAATTAGATGACCATAGTACCTAATTAGATGACCATAGTAACTAATTAGATGACCATAGTAACTAATTAAATGACCATAGTAACTAATTAGATGACCATAGTAACTAATTAGATGACCATAGTAACTAATTAGATGACCATAGTAACTACCGGTAATTAGATGACCATAGTAACTAGTATATCATGCAAAAGCGCAGATTCCAGCCATTGAAGTAGTTAGTATAGTTGAAGACTTATGGTCATTAGAATTAGATGAGTGCCCATCATAATGGCAGCTACACTTTACATCTTAAACATCTAAACAAATTATTTGGGAATGTCTGGCGGGCCAGATTGAAAAACTTAACGGGCCTCGTGTGGCCCCCGGGCCTTCATTTGCCCAGGTCTGGGCTAGACCGTGTCTACTGTACGCTTCCAACTTACTGTATATATTTTAAAGTGTTGTCTAAGTGTGTTGGGTAGACTTAGGGCTTCAACCTGGATTGATGTGGTTTGGCAGGAGGTGCGGGGAGAAGTGAGTTCTTGATGCAGCTTCAGAGTTTATTTGGGTGTCAGAATTAGACGTTTGAACGGGTGTTTCAATCCCTTGTGTCACTCGGACAATATGGAGTCACACGCTGGTGGATGCCAGTGCCAATGAAGCAGCTTTGAGCGGTCCACCGGTGTTTCATCAGGAGAGCTGTGGTTTCACAAATTAAATAGCGTAGTCCGAATAGCATACTTTGCAAAGGTTCTTGTAGTCACACAATATTTTCGGTATATTCGATGGATTGTTTTCGACGGTCATCTGCACTCTTCTTAAGAAGGGTCACCTGACCACAGTGACGTGTTGCCCATCAGCTGTTCTTACAGGCGTGGCCAACCAGACCAAGTCAGTGGTCAGGTGAGTCTTTTGAAGAAGACTGCAGTATCGGCAACCTCAGTCATGGAGAAGGGGGAGGGGACTACACAAACATTCTGATGCTTACTTACATGCGAACAATGTTTTTGACATTAAAGTCCACCAGGGGAGCGACATCTGGGTTTCCGCCTTTGTCTGTCTGCAGAACCAGCTGCTGAACTATCTGATCCAACAACACCCAGTATTGATTCATGGCAGTGGTTTGTTTAACTGTGAAGAGAAGGCAGCAGCTACAACAACCGTACAATCAAAGTTACAGTCACCATCAAAAGTGTACGTACACTTGTAAAGAACATCATGTCATGGCTGTCTGGAGTTTACAATACTTTCTACAACTCTTATTTTTTGTGATGTAGTGATTGGAGCACATACTTGTTGGTCACAAAAAACATTCATGAAGTTTGCTTCTTTTATGAATTTATTATGAGTCTACTGAAAATGTGAGGGTCAAAAGTATACATACAGCAATGTTAATATTTGCTTACATGTCCCTTGGCAAGTTTCCCTGCAATAAGGCGCTTTTGGTAGCCATCCACAAGGTTCTGCTTGACCACTTGACCACTCCTCTTGACAAAATTGGTGCAGTTCAGCTAAATGTGTTGGTTTTCTGACATGAACTTTTTTCTTCAGCATTGTCCACACGTCAGGACTTTGGGAAGGCCATTCTAAAACCTTCATTCTAGCCCAGGGGTCGGCAACCCGCGGCTCCGGAGCCGCATGCGGCTCCTTGACCACTCTGATGCGGCTCAGCTACATACATGCCGACCCCCCCGATTAGCAATGTATAGAGTGTATTTCTTTCAAGTTAAGACTAGTTTAAAGTTATCTTCATTGAAAAGTACAGTGCTTTTCCTTCAAAAATAAGGACATTTCCATGTGACCCCAAACTTTTGAACGGTAGTGTATGAGATATCACTAAGCTTTAAAACTTTGTTGTGAAAATCTCCACACTGCTTGGTGCCTCGTCTGAGCTGCTGTGATTTAGATCACCATAGTAACTAATTAGATGACCATAGTAACTAATTAGATTACCGTAGTAACTCATTAGATGACCATAGTAACTCATCAGATGACCATAGTAACTAATTAGATGACCATAGTAACTAATTAGATGACCATAGTAACTAATTAGATGACCATAGTAACTAGTATATCATGCAAAAGTGCAGATTCCAAGCATGGAAAGACTTAGTATAGTTGAAGACTTCCGGTCATTAGAAAACATGAGTGCACATCATAATGGCAGCTACACTTTAAATCCATCCATCCATCCATTTTCTACCGCTTATTCCCTTTGGGGTCGCGGGGGCGCTGGAGCCTATCTCAGCTACAATCGGGTGGAAGGCGGGGTACACCCTGGACAAGTCACCACCTCATCGCAGGGCCAACACAGATCTTAAACAGCTAAAAAATAATTATTTGGGAATGTCCGGCGGGCCAGATAGGAAAGCTTAACGGGCCGCATGTGGCCCCCGGGCCTTAATTTGCCCAGGTCTGTTCTGGAGGAAAGTTCTGTGGTCAGATGAAACAAAAATGGAGCTGCATGACATTATGTTCTTTACAAGTGTATGTAAACTTTTGATCGCAACTGATTCTCTATGATGTGTTTAAGGTCTTCGACCTCCCGTGAGATAAATCCTGTTGCCAACTGGCATAGCAAGTACAATTGTTCTGGCGTCAGTCTGCGTCTGTGTATGAGGAAGTCCAGACGACCTTACCTGGCATCATGAGACAGTTCTGCAGTGCAGAGACCAGGTGCGGGTAAGCTTCAGTGT
Organism: Entelurus aequoreus; assembly: GCF_033978785.1. Taxonomy (NCBI): domain Eukaryota; kingdom Metazoa; phylum Chordata; class Actinopteri; order Syngnathiformes; family Syngnathidae; genus Entelurus; species Entelurus aequoreus. The sequence goes on from NC_084753.1 coordinate 7,381,534, forward strand.
GGTTCAGCTTCTTCCGGATCAGCTCAAACATCTGGCTTGCACTTCTGGTGTCAATATGAACCTGGGATCAAGTGAAGAAACCAGTGTCATTGTCAAGGATCTCATTCACACTACATGTCTAACATTTCAGACAGCTTTAAAGATCTTTTGAATTGGAAAAAAAATCATTAAAAGTTGCTTTTCTGTACTCCACCCATCCATCTTCAACCGCTTATCCGGAATGGGGTCGCGGGGACAACAGCTCCAGCAGAGACCCCCAGACTTCCCTCTCCAGAGCAACATTAGCAACTTCCTCCTGGGGGATCCCGAAGCGTTCCCAGGCCAGAGAGGAGATGTAATCCCCCTCCATCTGGTCCTTGGCCTGCCACGGGATCTCCTCCCAGTGGGGCGTGCAACTGGTGAGGCAGCCGCACGAGATGCCTCAACCACCTAAGCTGGCTCCTTTCCAAGCGAAGGAGCAGCGGCTCTACTCCGAGTCTCTCTCGGGTGACCGAACTTCTCACCCTATCTCTAAGGGAGATGCCAGCCACCCTTCTGAGGAAACTCATTTCGGCCGTGATCTTATTCTTTGGGTCATGACCCACACTTCATGACCATAGGTGAGAGTAGGAATGTAGATAGCTCGGTAGACCGAGAGCTTTGCCTTCTGGCTCAGCTCTCGTTTGGTCACAACAGTGCGGCAGAGAGACTGCAATACTGCCCCAGCTGCTCCCATTCTCCGGCTGATTTCCTTCTCCGTCTTTCCCTCACCCGTGAACAAGACCCCGAGATACTTAAACTCCTACACCCATCTTAAATGAATCTAAGACAAGGGTCTTCAAACCTCCATACTTGACTTCATAGTTCAGTGTATATAGTAATAGTTCAATATCTCCATTCCAACTAGTGGTGCAAACAGATTAAAAACAGAAAAAGGGTAAATCAACCACTCTGACTTACTAAAAGTGACTTTAAAATCGGGTCTTGCCAACAATTTACTGCCGTGAGAAATGCAAAAACTTGTCTTGCATTAAGCCGAGGCCATTTTTTTCTTGAGCGTCATTACAGATGCAAATTGCAAAATCATTTGAGTTAACTATGAACAAAATGCGATAGTTTGGACGCACCTTCTCATTCAATACATTTTTATTTTCATGACTATTTACATTGTAGATTGTCACATCAAAACTATGAATGAACACAAATATTAAAAATAATATTGTACTTGGTAATTGGGATTTGTTATATATTGTATATATTATATACAAATATAACATTTTAATATAAATTATCCGTGTATATTATATACTGTATATACAATATGTAAATATTACATATATGTAATATTTTACATTGCTACTATGGTACATTTTTAGTTTACTTTATACCTGCATTATCCTTTCCGTCCTTACCCCTTACATCCTGTGTTGAACAATGTCCCTTGTGGATCAATAAAGTTGATCTAAGTCTAAATAACTGAAAACACGTTTTATATTCTACAAAACCCCAAAAGCAGTGAAGTTGTCAGGTTGTGTAAATGGTAAATAAAAAGAGAATACAACAAATCATTTTCAACTTATATTCAATTGAATAGACTGCAAAGACAAGATATTTCATGTTCACACTGACAAACTTTGGTATTTTTTGCAGATAAACATGAACTTGGAATTTAATGGCAGCAACACATTGCAAAAAAGGCATTTTTACCACTGTGTTACATGGCCTTTCCTTTTAACAACACTCAGTCAAGGTTTGGGAAGTGAGGAGACACATTTTTGAAGTGGAATTCTTTCCCATTCTTGCTTGATGTACAGCTTAAGTTGTTCAACAGTCTCCCTTCTCATATTTTAGGCTGGTCGTATGATATTAAAGTAGAGTTTACGCTGTTGTAACACGTGGCTTGGCATTGTCTTGCTGAAATAAGCAGGGGCGTCCATGATAACGTTGCTTGGCTGGCAACATATGTTGCTCCAAAAGCTGTATGTACCTTTCAGCATTAATGGTGCTTTCACAGATATGTAAGTTACCCATGTCTTGGCCACTAATACACCCCCATACCATCACACATGCTGCCTTTCACACTTTGCGCCTAGAACAGTCCGGATGGTTCTATTCCTCTTTGGTCCGGAGGACACCACGTCCACAGTTTCCAAAAAACAATTTGAAATGTGGACTCGTCAGACCACAGAACACTTTTCCACTTTGCATCAGTCCATCTTAGATGAGCTCGGGCCCAGCGAAGCGTTTCTGGGTGTTGTTGATAAATGCATAGTAGAGTTTTAACTTGCACTTACAGATGTAGCGACCAACTGTAGTTACTGACACTGGTTTTCTGAAGTGTTCCTGAGCCCATGTGGTGATATCCTTTACGCACTGATGTCGCTTTTTGATGCAGTACCACCTGAGGGATCCAAGGTGTGTAATATCATGGCTTACGTGCAGTGATTTTCTCCAGATTCTCGGAACCTTTTGATGATATTACGGAGCGTAGATGGTGAAATCCCTAAATTCCTTGTTGAGAAATGTTGTTGTTCAACAATTTGCTCAGGCATTTGTTGACAAAGTGGTGACCCTCGCCCCGTCCTTGTTTGTGAATGACTGAGCATTTCATGGAAGCTGCTTTTATACCCAATCATGGCACCCACCTGTTCCCAATTAGCCTGTTCACCTGTGGGATGTTCCCAATAAGTCTTTGATGAGCATTCCTCAACTTTCTCAGTCTGTGCCAGCTTTTTTGAAGGCATCAAATTCCAAATGAGCTAATATTTGCAAAAAATAACAAAGTGTGAACATGAAATATCTTGTCTTTGCAGTCTTTTCAATTGAATATAAGTTGAAAAGGATTTGTTGTATTCTCTTTTTATTTACCATTTACACAACCTGACAACTTCACTGCTTTTGGGGTTTTGTAGTTTCTTCAAAATAGCCACCCTCTGCTCTGTATACTGCTTTGCACACTCTTGGCATTCTCTGGATGAGCTTCAAGAGGTAGTCGCCACAGGTGTCATAGTTTTTATGCCTTCAGTGACAATCTACAATGTAAATAGTCATGAAAACAAAGACAACGCATTGAGTGATGAGGTGTGTCCAAGGTCACTTTGTAATACAAAACTTCATAGAAATTCAAAAATATTTGTCTCCATGACTTACAAGATCGAAGCGTTTGGACAGCAGAAGCTCATCCTCATTCCTCAACATTTCAAAGAAGTCCAGATGTCTGAGCAACAACAACAACAACAACATGTGATAGAGTATGTGAGAAAGTAGATACCTACACCATTTTAACGTTGAAAAGATCTTTAAGCGGTTATGTACCTGTCGAGTGTAGCGTTGTCATGGGAGCGAAGTTTATCAATGACCGGCTGAATGCCCAACATCAGGAACTCATAGCGCAAGTGGACACGGAACTCCATACTGGTCTGAACGCACACAAACACATGCATGTGCACACAACGTACAAAACATACAAAGGTAGAAAAATACCACAGTTTATATTCTGTGTAAGATGAAATCAAAGAGCAATTAAAGGCCTACTGAAATGATTGTTTTTTTATTTACACGGGAATAGCAGATCCATTCTATGTGTCATACTTGACCATTTCGCGATATTGCCATATTTTTGCTGAAAGAATTTAGTAGAGAACAATGACGATAAAGTTCGCAACTTTTGGTGTCTGATAAAAAAAAAGCCTTGCCTGTACCGGAAGTAGCGTGACGACACCGGAGGAAAGACTTCTCATATTTTCCTATTGTTTACACCAGCAGCGAGAGAGATTCGGACCGAGGAAGCGACGATTACCCCATTAATTTGAGCGAGTATGAAAGATTCGTGGATGAGGAACGTGAAAGTGAAGGACTAGAGTGCAGTGCAGAACGTATCTTTTTTTCGCTCTGACCGTAACTTAGGTACAAGCTGGCTCATTGGATTCCACACACTCTCCTTTTTCTATTGTGGATCACGGATTTGTGTTTTAAACCACCTGGGATACTATATCCTCTTGAAAATGAGAGTCGAGAACGCGAAATGGACATTCACAGTGACTTTTATCTCCACGACAATACATCAGTGACGCACTTTAGCTACTGAGCTAACGTGATAGCATCGGGCTTTACTGCATATAGAAACAAAAAAAATAAATCCCTGACTGGAAGGATGGATAGAAAATTAACAATACTATTAAACCATGGACATGTAAATACACGGTTAATGCTTTCCAGCTTGGCAAGCTTAACAATGCTGTTGCTAACGACGCCATTGAAGCTAACTTAGCTACGGAACCTCGACAGAGCTATGCTAAAAACATTAGCTCTGCACCTACGCCAGCTCTCATCTGCTCATCACGACCCGTGCTCACCTGCGTTCCAGCGATCGACGGTACGACGAAGGACTTCAACCGATCACCGATGCGGTCGGCGGCCCGGAGACGGAGGAAGTCAAGGTGAGGTCGTTCGGCTAGCGCGTCTGCTATCCAAGTAAGTCCTCCTGGTTGTGTTGCTGTAGTCCGCCGCTAAAACACCGATCCCACCTACAACTTTCTTCTTTGCAGTCTTCATTGTTCATTAAACAAATTGCAAAAGATTCACCAACACAGATGTCCAGAATACTGTGGAATTTTGGGATGAAAACAGATGACTTTAGCTGGCGACGGACCTATTCCAAGATGTCTGATTCAACTGTTGACGTCACGCGCATACGTCATCATATCTACACGTTTTCAAGCGGAAGTTTAGCGGGAAATTTAAAATGTCACTTTATAAGTTAACCCGGCCGTATTGGCATGTGTTGCAATGTTAAGATTTCATCATTGATATATAAACTATCAGACTGCGTGGTCGCTAGTAGTGGCTTTCAGTAGGCCTTTAAGAAGGCGGACAAGTTAGAAGGTAAACAGAGAACTGCGTGCATGCAGAACAAAACTCCATTGTCGTTTTAGAGAAGCCAAGAGAAGATGTTGGGAGTTGCAAAGAGAATGTATTTTCTTTCAAAACAACCGATAGACGTCTCTTTACCTCGCCCGGTCCTTGGCTCAGCACGGCATTGATTAATGACATGATGGCGGTCTTCAGGCTGACTTCATCCCTGTAGCGGCCCGTGGATCGGTCCAAGTCCGTCACCAGAGTCTGTGAGCCAAACAGAAAATGCTTCAAACAAGAGTGAACCTTCGACTGGAACCATACTTGCCAACCTTAAACCTTCGATTTCGGGAGATTGGGGGAGTTGGGGGATTTGAGGTGTGGGGGGGGGGGGGGTTTGGGGGTAGCGGGGGTGTATATTGTAGCCCGGAAGAGTTAGGGATGCAAGGGATTCTGGGTATTTGTTCTGTTGTGTTTATGTTGTGTTACGGTGCGGATGTTCTCCCGAAATGTGTTTGTCATTCTTGTTTGGTGTGGGTTCACAGTGTGGCGCACATTTGTAACAGTGTTAAACTTGTTCATATGGCCACCCTCAGTGTGACCTGTATGGCTGTTGACCAAGTATGTCTTGCAGTCACTTTCGTGTGTCTGTAGAAGCCGCATACAACATGTGACTGGGCCGGCACACTGTTTGTATGGTGAAAAAGCGGACATGTCGACAGGTTGTAGAGGACGCTAAAGGCAGTGCCATCACGGCACGCCCTTAATATTGTTGTCCGGGTGAAAATCGGGAGAAATTCGGGAGAATGGTTGCCCCGGGAGATTTTCGGGAGGGGCACTGAAATTCGGGAGTCTCCCGGAAAAATCGAGAGGGTTGGCAAGTATGACTGGAAACGGCACTGAAATGTGACCTGGAACAAGAACGAAATGTTAGGTCTATTCAAGTGAAGACCAAGACCTCAGTACGGAAAAAAAACCTACAAATCCTTGTTTGTGAATGAATGGAAGCTGCTTTTATAGTCAATCATGGCACCCACCTGTTCCCAATTAGCCTGTCACCTGTGGGATGTTCCAAATAAGTCTTTGATGAGCATTCCTCAACTTTCTCACTCTTTTTTGCCACTTGTGCCAGCTTTTTTTGAAACATGTTGCAGGCATCAAATTCCAAATGAGCTAATATTTGCAAAAAACAACAACGTTTCTCAGTGTGAACGTTAAATATCTTGTCTTTGCAGTCTATTCAATTGAATATAAAATGAAAAGGATTAGCAATTTGAGAATTTGAATTTGAGAGCACCCAGCATGGACGAATAGAACAGACAAGTCATTGTTTTGTCTGCTCGCGGAAAACAAACATCCTAATCAACGATTTGACTCCCTCGAATGGCCTTGACGCTGTGAAAACAGGACCAGGCTGTTCTGAAAAACACCCCCAAGGACACCTCAATGATGGACGCTTTTGACCTCCCTCCCTGCTCAACGACACCTGGAGTCGAACTTTTGCAGATCGGCCTCAGTTTATAAAAAACATTACATCATCACACCCAAGACAATTGGGCACCCACCCTCCCCCACCCCACACCTTCACCACCGCTTGTTTGTCTAATCTTGAACGGGTTTGTGCTGAAAACAAAGTTTTGTTGTACTTGTGCAATGACAATAAAGACCTATCTGATCTGATCTGATCCATCAAATCATTGTATTCTCTTTTTATTTACCATTTACACAATGTGACAACTTCACTGCTTTTGGGTTTTGTAGTACCCACACCGGCGGGACGGCGTGGCGCCGTTGGGAGAGTGGCCGTGCCAGCAACCTGAGGGTTCCTGGTCCGATCCCCACCTTCTACCAACCTCGTCACGTCCGTTGTGTCCTTGAGCAAGACCCTTCACCCTTGCTCCTGATGGGTGGTGGTTAGGGCCTTGCAAGGCCATCAGTGTGTGAATGTGTGTGTGAATGGGTGAATGTGGAAATAGCGTCAAAGCGCTTTGAGTACCTTGAAGGTAGAAAAGCGCTATACAAGTATTTACCATTTACCCACGTAGAACTACTACATATAGCGCTTGTTATTTGGGATCAGGCCCTTTGTGAAATAAACACGCTAAAACCAGTCCAATGTAGGCACAACTAACTTTGTGTTTTTGTGCTCTGGGATGACAACGACAGCAGTATCAAGCTTGGAATATTCAAATTCAGTAACAGGATTTCTCATAAAAGGTTCAAATTAAGTTATACAAAAGTTCATTTGAGCACAGGTGTGTTAGGGAACAGATTGTAGACCTCATAAACCTCAGATGATGTACAGTATATATACAGTATGTAAAGAAAGAAAGTGAAACCTGAAAGCGTGTCCTTTCTGAGGCAAATGTCTGGTAGTGTAACGAGGCTTCCAGCACTTTCTTATGGCCCCCAGGGACCAGGCACACTGCACCCAGAATCTCCGAGACAGCAACCTGTAGTCACAAAAAGGAGCTCACGTTAATTTCAAGAGTACAACAAAGATGTTTCCACTTCATTGATATTTCATGATAGTGATGTTGTATTTCTGGTCTTGTCACCCCCTCACGGGCAGAAGGGCGACAGGGCAGTGCGGCTGGATGAAAAGAGACAAAAAGTTGCTTTATTACAAGCTAGCGTTGTTATACAGGACTGCAGTACCTGGAGGAGGCCAAGTCAAAAAATGAGGCACTCCTAACTTGGAGTTGCCGAACCACAGTCTTCTTATTTCTTTCTCTGTCTGGGTGTGTGTTAATTCAGGAGAGTACAACCTGACCATGTAAGGAGATGTTCGTGTGTACGCGACCGGAAAACCACCTATATATGTTGGGACTTAAAAGTTGACGTGAAGATAGACTAGGAGTCTCTCCTCCAGGATAGAGCTATCACTCTTGCATTTCGAAGTCTGAATGTATTGCCTCTTCTCGTGAGAGAGCTAACCTAGTCCATATGCGAATGTCCAACGACGGCTCCTTAAATTATTATGGACCATTATTTACTTAAACCTGGTGGTTGGCTTTCTCCAAGTTGAATATAAACATTCACCATATGGTGAACATAATATGAGTCAATTAATTCACTTCAATAGTTTATTTATATACCTTATAACAAGCACGCTTGAAAAAATACATTCTGGAAAAAAGGTACCCCGCCTGTGTGCAGCTGGGATAGGCTCCAGTACCTCGCGATTCTCGAGAGGGACACACGATAGAAAATGGATGGATGGAAATGTCATACCATTTTCAAAAACAACCATGGATTCGATTCCAGTGGTAATGACTAAGTCATGAGCGGTACGTATTTGTTGTCATATGAATAGTGTAAACTGTTGTGTTTTGGAAATTATGTTTGTTGGTTATTTTGTTTCTTTTTTATGTATTGTCAGTTTAATTCCTCCCATTGTTCTGTCAAACTCTGTCCTGCTTTTCAGATTGCTCTGAAGTACACAGAGGGTTATTAATATCACTACTACAGATAACATTAACAAAAATTCCTCACACCAGCCCACTACCTATAATATGGGCTCTTTAAACATCAGATCATTGTCTCCCAAAACGTTATTAGTTAATGAGGTCATTGGAGACAACAATCCTAATGTCATTGGTCTCAGTGAAACCTGGCTCAAACCAGATGAATGTTTCCTGCTTAACGAGGCATCTCCTCCTAACTATATGAATGCACATATTGCCTGTCCCCTTAAAAGGGGTGTAGGGGTCGCACCAATACACAATGAAAACCTTAACCTAACCTTACGCACCGGTCGCTCAGGTAGGTGGGTGGGAGGTGGAGGAGGGGGGGGGGGATTTCCTCATTGTAACCCATTGGGTTGAGTTTTTTTCTTGCCCTGATGTGGGATCTGAGCCGAGGATGTCGTTGTGGCTTGTGCAGCCCTTTGAGACACTAAATACACTTTGACTGACTTTGATTGAGACAGACCTGTGGAGAATTTGGCAATTGTTTCCATTTCTTCTGGCTGTGTAAGTTTCTTTTTTATGTTCTCTATTCAGACCATTTTTAGTTGGACTTTGTTTTATGTCGGTACTTTGTCCTGGCCATTTTCCACGCTTTTTGTTGTTACTTTTTGTTCTAGCGTGACATTTTTTGACTGGACCAGCCTGGTGGCCAGTTTTTGTTTTGTAGTTCCTTTGCCATTTCTTCTCTGATAGACTTGTAGATAAAACTGTTTTTGAAGCAGTCATTACTGTATCTGCCTCGCATCTTAGGCCTAACAAACATAGTGTTTACAGTAAGCTATTCAATTGTTTGTGAGTTTCCTTCACAAAGCTAAAAGTAGCATTTTCTTTAGAAAAGACGTGGAAAAAAATGAAATATCGTTACCCTATGTGAGTGGTCGACAACCAGTGGCTCCAGAGCAGCATCCAAGTTATAACTCAAAGTTTATCAATCAATGTTGACTTATATAGTGACTTAATCACAAATGTCTCCAAGTTTTGCACAAGCCACAACGACATTTTTAGATCCCTCATCAGGGCAGTACTCATTCTGCAGAGCTCGGAGATTGTCATATTCCTTTAGGGACTTTATTTGAACCATTTGTGGCAGGATGAGGTTGCTCTCCAAAATCTAAACCATGGAATTGATCAACTGGCCTCTCAACAAAATTGACAAGATCTCGGGTTCAGGAGAACTTGTCTGTCCTGTTGGAACAGTTGTTGCTGGACACACGACAGACTCTTGGGAGAAGAGGACGTCATGGCCTGGGTACCCTTTCAGTCGAGGACGTAGACGATATCTACCTTTGGAATCATGATAACAGGACATCTGCTGATTAGAGTAAGCGTTGTCCTGATGTATCGACAAATTGGAAGTTGCTGGCAGTCTTCAAAGTACCCTAAAGCTGCCACTAATGATTGGAGGATGCCGGCAGAACTGTGGGCACTCAGACTTTTGTGATTTTGGATATCATCGGACCGTCTGCCCTGCAGGATGAAATTGAGGACCAGACATAGACGCAGTAAAACGTTTGAATTTGTTTTCATTCGCTTAAACATAACAATTCTAATCTTAATTGTTTTCCCTGGCTGAGACATGGCAAAGTTGTTGCTTCAAGATTCTTCTCGAGGACAGTGCAGCAAAGACGAAACAAATTAGAATAGTTTTTATTGCCATTGTTTGAGAACGGGTTCTCAGTCTGAGATGCGTCTACCTTTTTCCCATGGGGCGCCGTAAGTGGCAACCAATCACTGTTCCTCTTCTGTTCCTGTACAATGTTTGTTTTATCTTGGAAATGATTTGGAAATGTAATGCTCTTGCCCCCATGTACTGTACCTTGGTTTTAATGTTTTCAGTGCCAAGACTTTGGGCAATTGTATTGATGCTCTCGCTGTGTTCCAGGACATGAGCTCTACCCTGGGTGTTGTTCATCAGAGCCTTGATGCATCCAATCAGTGACGTGTGGATCTGTGACTCAGCCGTCCTATAGTCCATTGCCTTGAGGTAGTTCAAGATACTGGACAGGCCATCTAAATCAATAAATGTTGTCACAAATCTGGCAGAGAGCAAGCACAAGTGAATTCAAACTTACCTACTGCAAATCAGACACAACAATTCATCCTCAGAAAATACATTCAAAACAATATTTGAACGTGTCACAAATGAAGTTGACGTACCTCATAGGTTGTGTCCTCAGAGCTGTCTTAAGACCTTCTACAACCTTTTGCCGTCCTTGATCTTCCTTATCCTCCAAATCCAACACGGTCTTTCTCTGACAAGAAATAATAAATTAACTAAAGTATAAAGTATGTATGTATGCTCACCCCTATAAGCCACTCTGTTAGCATATTGGCTGCACAGGGTTGAAGGTTTGAATCTTTGTTTCAGCGTGTCTATGTGAAGTTTGCTTCTTTTTCCCCGTGCGTGGGAGGGTTTTCTCCGGATACTTTGGCCTTCGACCACATTCCAAAAAAAAGCATTTTCGATTTTTGGAAACTGTAGATTATCAAAGTAGTTTGGGCTCTGCCAGTGCATGGTGTACCCTGCCTCTCGCCCAAAGTCAGCGGTCATAGGCTCCAATTTACAGTAAGTGGTCACCCTCAAGAGGCCACGCCATACAGAACATGAATTGTTGGTTTTAAACATATGATTTAAAATTGTATGTTATTAGGACGCGGAGAACAAGATAAAATAGTACATACCCTTTTAACATAATGTAATGCCCTATGAAGAGGTTAAAATGACACAGCTTCATTGTACTCACAGCAGCCATGATATGGAGCATGTCAATATAATATTCTGGCCAGCTGGTTGATGTTTTATTTTCTTCTGTTTCCTGAAATGCAAACACACATTTTAGGCAGTTTAAGTAGAGTCATGCAATATTGTATACCCAACAGGATTTTGTGTCAACTACAATGAGGTAGAGTCAGTGGAACATAAAATCATTCAATGTGGGAAATACAGTAGAGGAAGGGGAAAAAAAAGAGAAGTTAGAAGACATGAACAGGAGGAGGTTGTAAGGAGGTAAGTAAGTAAGTCAATTTTATTTATAAAGCACTTTTTACAGATAAAATAACAAAGTGCTGTACAAAACATAGGTGAAGTAAAACAACAATTCAATGAAAACAACAGGGGCAACGTCATTAAAAATGTATTAAAAATGATAGTTAAAAGGTGCATTAACTAAAATCTTTACTAAAAAGAGAAGATTTCAAATGTTTCTTGAAAGTGTCAACACACTCAAGATCACGGAGGGACTGGTGAAAGTTGTTCCAGAGTCTGGGAGCTATAGCCTGGAATGCCAGGTCTCCACAGGTTTTAAAATGCGTTTTTGGGATCTTTAGAAGACCTTGGCCCGAAGACCGGAGGCTGCACCCTGAAGAGTAGGGGCATAACAAGTTAGTCATTTACTGAGGGGCCCCACCATGCAACACACGCAAAGTCAGGACTAAAATCTTCAACTGAATTTGACTGGATCAAACGGGGGTGATATGGACCGTTCTGGGTGCACCGGTCCAAAGTCTGGCAACTGCATTTTGTACCGTCTGAAGACTCTTTAGAGTTCACTTGTTGAGAAGAGTGAAACGAGAATTGCAATAGTCAATACCAGATGAAACGAACGTGTGAATGATCATTTCCAGATCCAATTTTGACAGCAAATTTCTCACTTTAGAAATATTTTTGAGGTGATAAAAATAGCTTTTGGTCAGTTGATGACAGAGACCCTCCAAAGACTTGGACTGATCCAACACAAGCCCAAGGTTTCTGAGGCTGCTTTTAACAGATGCACCCAGAGCACCAAGGGAGTTCTTTTTTTATCGGGAGCAATTATCAGAGTTTCCTTTTTGTTAGAATTTATCTGGAGGAAATTTGAGGACAACCGTTTTTTGATACAGGATCTGCATTCCAAGAACTCAGATAAAAAGTGAAACTCTGAATCATTGAAGGAGCACAACAGTTGAATATCATCTACATAGAAATGATAAGAAACATTTTTGACACGACTGATCAACCTCCCAAGCGGCATCATCCATCCATCCTATTTCTACCACTTGTCACTTATGGGGTTGCGGGGGTGCTGGAGCCTATCTCAGCTGCACACGGGCGGAAGGCGGCGTACACCCTGGACAAGTCGCCACCGCAGATAGACTGATACAACAAAAATAAAACAGGCCCCAGAACACTCTCAAAGGGGTACTAAGCAGAAACCACAACATTTTTGCAAAGTTTCTCGAAGAGACGGGTTTATGGAATAGACTTTAGTATTGGAAAGGAATATATGCATGTATGTGAGGGAAGGACAACGGAGGGAACTCTGGTTCACACTCCAAGTCAGCAGGGATGCAACTTTAACGTAGAGTGCCCCAGTGCTCTTGTGTCCACATGATGGTGACGTGTGTATTCAATTGTCTGTGTTGTATATTTGATGGTCGTGTGATGAGTGATGAGCCAAGAAGACGCCAACGAGGAATCGTCGAACAAAAAACTTTATTTGTTTCAGCGAGCCTCAGACTGGAACTGCAGCTCCAGGAGAAAGAGTGGGCCTGATTACTCCTCCGCTGTCTTCTTGGATAACTGTCAACAATACCTTTTACACGAAGACCCTTACTCTTTGTAGTTCTAGCCTTGGGGCCGGTCAATCTTTCCCTGACATTATTCCTCTGATCAGTTGGAGTCGGGTGACCTCCAACCCCTATCCTCTTCTACTACCCGTGAAGGCTTCCTACCAGATGTTGCTAATTGTTGCTTTACTATCACTCCTAAAATCCAAACCTGGATTCCGGATGTCATGGGGGCAAGAGCCAAAACTCTCTAGAGAGCTTTTGATGGACATGTGAACCTTTGAAGTTATCTAAGGGCATATTTCCTTCGTAGAATATTCATCTGAAGGATTCTGTGACCAAATACAATGCTCACAATCATATAAGTAAATGGTACACGGTATAATTCACCTCATCGTCTTTTTGTTGATGCAATTCCATTTAACTGATTGAATATGCAAAAAGTGTGGGACAAGTGTCATTCTCCCTCTGATCGACACAAACACGTGTCCACAAATAATTTGGTAACCCCCGACGTTTGTGAAAATTGCAACGTTGATACTGTACATGTGTAGCTTCTTACCATCTTCGTACTCCAGTAAAGCTTCCATTTTTTCTCTGCTGGTAGAGCAAACATGCGAGCCCTGTGCTCCTCTGTGAGGTCCAATTCATCCTTGGAGGCGGAAGAAAGAAGTTCAGAAGAAAGTTAAATTGTTATGAAATACATCACACAACACCTGGGTGTGCACTCACCACCAGCTCAGTGAACATGGAGTCCAACTCTTCAAGGGGTGGCATTGGCAAGCTAGGCTCCAGAGCTGTAGTGTTGGTAGTATCATGGCAGCGGGTGATTTCCGGTTGGTCACTACTCTTGAAACAGCAAGGAAATAAGGTGGAAAGGATATGCCGGTGTGGATGCTGACCCTGGGAAGTCATGGTCACTGCCAAGGTCTGGTCTGATTACAATTATTGGCTGAAAGTGAAACAGAATTGATGCTTATTGGGTTTTGACTTTTGACCCTTATTTGTGAGAGTTTAAAAACTAGTCACATGAATAGTGTTCCTATTCGAGAGAAAATAAAAATGTAAACTTGAAATTTAGGAATACGAATCTAACATCGATCAGTACATCGACATTTGATGACATCATCCAATATCAGTGTTTGATTGTGGCGGTCCGCTCCCTGTATGATTGTGTCAGAGCTTGGTTTGCATTGCCGGCAGTAAGTCGGACACGTTTCCAGTGAGGGTTGGACTCCGCCAAGGCTGCCCTTTGTCCCCGATTCTGTTCATAACTTTTATGGACAGAATTTCTAGGCACAGTCAGGGGTAGATCTTGCTTTGGTTTTTGGCTGGGACCAGGGATCTTGGGCTGGAAAAGGTTGGTGACCACTGTTTTAGGCCATATCGCCCTTCCCTTGCTGGGAGGCTATTCAGGAAGTTGTAGTATAGGGCCCAGAAATTGCTGCTACGGTGCTGTTTTCCGGGCAATACAGTGATTGGAAGTGGACTGTTCAGTTTGTCATGGAAGACTTTTAGCATACTCGTCGCCGTAGTCTTTATCAGTTCATGCTCACAGGCTTAGATCGAACAGATCTAGTCTGAGCCAGTCCTGAACATGACGTTAAAGTGCATCCGGCAGTGGAGGCTCCTCTATGGGGTCTTGGGGCACTAGGAGGTTAACCCCTTTACTACTGTTACCCCAGGTGGCCCTTGGCAAAGGCCTAGTACCTGACTGCCCCCTAGCCAGGGATACGGTGAAGACCTCAACGGCGGAGCAGGCGGAAGACGGTAGATGTAAGAACCACCACAACGGCTGCGATTGCACAAGATTACAGTTGGTACAAAATGCGGCTGCAAGGCTTTTGACAAAAACAAGAAAGTTTGATCATATTACGCCTATACTGGCTCACCTGCACTGGCTTCCTGTGCACTTAAGATGCGACTTTAAGGTTTTACTACTTACGTATAAAATACTACACGGTTTAGCTCCAGCCTATCTTGACGATTGTATTGTACCATATGTCCCGACAAGAAATCTGCGTTCAAAGAACTCCGGCTTATTAGTGATTCCCAGAGCCAAAAAAAAGTCTGCGGGCTATAGAGCGTTTTCTATTCGGGCTCCAGTACTCTGGAATGCCCTCCCGGTAACAGTTAGAGATGCTACCTCAGTAGAAGCATTTAAGTCCCATCTTAAAACTCATTTGTATAATCTAGCCTTTAAATAGACCCCCCTTTTTTAGACCAGTTGATCTGCCGTTTCTTTTCTTCTCTCCTCTTCTCCCCTGTCCCTTGCGAGGGGGAGTCGCATAGGTCCGGTGGCCATGGATGAAGTGCTGGCTGTCCAGAGTCGGGACCCCGGGTGGACCGCTAGCCTGTGCATCGGTTGGGGACATCTCTGCGCTGCTGACCCGTCTCCGCTCGGGATGGTTTCCTGTTGGCCCCGCTGTGGACTGGACTCCCGCTGATGTGTTGGATCCACTGTGGACTGGACTTTCACAATGTTATGTCAGACCCACTCGACATCCATTGCTTTCGGTCTCCCCTAGAGGGGGGGGTTACCCACATATGCGGTCCTCTCCAAGGTTTCTCATAGTCATTCACCGACGTCCCACTGGGGTGAGTTTTTCCTTGCCCGTATGTGGGCTCTGTACCGAGGATGTCGTTGTGGCTTGTACAGCCCTATGAGACACTTGTGATTTAGGGCTATATAAATAAACATTGATTGATTGATTGATTGACAAGAAGGCGCCCCCACATCCATGTGGGCCCAGTTATGGGGAAATAAAAACCCAAGGCCTCAACGGTGGAACAGGCGGAGGATGACTGCTAACCCTATGGAGCGTCACAACGGCTGGGATGGTGGATGAAGGCTGCAGCAGAAAAGGGTCCCCAGTCGTCTTGGACTCCATGCCACTGGACCCTGATCCAATTCTGTCAAGGATGGTGTGGTGACTGTCTGTGCACCAGTCTCCCCACGTTAAACAAAGTCACGCACAGGCATCCTCCATAAAGGGATACACCCCTACCAGGAGGATCGTCATACTCGTTTCAAGTGACCGCCGATGATGATGAGTCCGAGCACTTGGTGCCACTGCCCAGGTCCAAACTATTTGGCCTAAGGGGCGTCTGCACAAGTCGGAATAGTTGTGTTCTTTTGTAGTGTGAAAACGATTAATAGCTGCATTAAACTATGTTAACCATCGAATCATTGTGTTTTTAAAATATATCATTTTTCTATATTATATTATATCATATTAACATTTACTCAGTGGCCTAGTGGTTAGAGTGTCCGCCCTGAGATGGTATGTTGTGAGTTCAAACCCCCGGCCGAGTCATACCAAAGACTATAAAACATGGGAGCCATTACCTCCCTGCTTGGCACTCAGGGGGTTGAATCACCAAAAAACTATTCCCGGGCACGGCCACCGCTGCTGCCCACTGCTCCCCTCACCTCCTAGCCCGGGGGTCGGCAACCCGCGGCTCTAGAGCCGCATGCGGCTCTTTAGCGCCGCCCTAGTGGCTCTCTGGAGATTTTTCAAAAATGTATGAAGAATGGAAAAAGATGAGGGGAAAAAAATCTATTTTTTTGTTTAGTATGGTTTCTGTAGGATTACAAACATGACACAAACCTTCCTAATTGTTATAAATCACACTGTTTATATTAAACATGCTTCACTGATTCGAGTATTTGGCGAGCGCCGTTTTGTCCTACTAATTTTGGCGGTCCTTGAACTCACCGTATAGTTTGTTTACATGTATAACTTTCTCCGACTTTCTAGGACGTGTTTTATGCCACTTCTTTTTCTGTCCAATTTTGTCCACCACACTGTTAACGTTGTGCATGAGTGCACAAAGGTGAGTTTTGTTGATGTTATTGACTTGTGTGAAGTGCTAATCAGACATATTTGGTCACTGCATGACTGCAAGCTAATCGATGCTAACATGCTATTTAGGCTAGCGATATGTACATATTGCATCATTATGCCTCATTTGTAGCTATATTTGAGCTCATTTAGTTTCCTTTAAGTCCTCTTAATTCAATTTATATCTTATGACACATGTAATATGGCTTTTAATTTTTTGCGGCTCCAGACAGATTTGTTTTTGTATTTTTTGGTCCAATATGGCTCTTTCAACATTTTGGGTTGCCGACCCCTGTGCTAGGGGGTGAACAAGGGGATGGGTCAAATGCAGAGGACACATTTCACCACACCTAGTGTGTGTGAGACAATCATTGCTACTTTAACTCAACTTTGCCATTTAAAAAGCAAGCTCCGTTGCGTATCAAATCCCGCACTTTCAAAACCGCAGCAGCGGAGAGCAGCCGTGTGCGTGAAACTCCACCACTACACCAAGTTTACCAGGAACATTATCATTACTCTTAACAAACTTTTCACTGGGCTGCTGCGGTCGGTCGCTTCGTTTGAATCCATTTCACTCACTTTACTTTCCGTGTGGAGAGAGGGTGACCAGGACAGCAGGGGAGATCATCGGCCGCCCTCCACCCTCCTTAGAGGACAACGCTCATTCCCGCTGCCTCGGCGGAGCAAAGGAAATCCTGGCCGACAGCACCCGTCCTGGTCGTCGCTTCTTCAACCCGCTGCCTGCAGGGAAGAGGTTTCCGTCACACAACAGCAGGACAAGCCGAGTTCGAAATTGTTGAGTCGGCAGTGGTGCTCCGAGTTTGTGTATTAGATGTGAGAGGCATCACTTGTTGCTATTATTGTGTGTTTTCTTAAACTTTATCATCATTGGCCAAACTTGTGTTTTAATTTGACATTAAAAAGTAAACACTGTGGAGTTTATTTTGTGTTTTTTTCCTCCATGTCAGAAAGTTTTTTCATGTGACGTAGCGTTTTGTAAAAGTTTTTAAAGTTTTTAGTTCATTTCCTATATGACAAATTTCTGCTCAGAGTATTCATGTTGAACCCATTCTTATGCTCTTGGACTAGGGTTGGACGGTATACCGGTACTAGTATAGTGACGGGCATGACGCCGCGTCGTCACGTGGTGACATCGCTGTTTTTTTGAGCAGAGGAGCATGTTGGGCAGCGCACACACACAGAGTACTTACAAGCAGACACAGTGTGTAGACAGAAAAGGGAGAATGGATGCATTTTGGTGTAAAAAGTCAAGATAAAGGTGAAGTTATAACACTGAAACACCTGCTTTAAAGACATGAATAGCTAGCTTAAACAGTGTTTTATACACTTCTGATTCACTAATCCTGGTCTCCAGGGCGACAAATAAAGTACGTTTTTTTACAAGTAGCCTTATCACTGGAGGATGAGGAATAGCTAAACATGCTTCACTACACACCGTAGGAGGATACAATAGCTCACCGGCGTCAAAATGTAAACAAATGCCATGGGTGGATCTACACCTGACATCCACTGTAATGATACCAAGTACAAGAGTGTATCTAGTCGTTACTACTATGATTACATCGATATTTTTTATTGTCATAAAATCTTAAAATTCATACTATGTTTATAAAGTCAGTAAATACGTCCCTGGACACATGAGGACTTTGAATATGACCAATGTATGATCCTGTAACTACTTGGTATCACATCCATACCTACATGTGTGGTATCATCCAAAACTAATGTCAAGTATCAAAGAAGAGAAGAAGAAGTGATTATTACATTTGAACAGAAGTGTAGATAGAACATGTTCAAACAGAAAATAAGCAGATATTAACAGTAAATGAACAAGTAGATAAATAATAAATTTTTACAGTTTGTCCCTCATAATGTGTAGAAAATAATAGGTGTATAAATGACACAATATGTTACTGCATAGACTAATTAGGAGTCTTTGTTTGTTTACTTACTACTAAAAGACAATCTCAATGGGCAACATGCGGCCCGGGTCTGATTTAAGTCCATCAGAAGACGTGGAGCATACAACACAGTAATACAAACATACAACGCAGTAATACAAACATGCAACACAGTAATACAAACATACGGGGGCGGTATAGCTCGGTTGGTAGAGTGGCCGTGCCATCAACCTGAGGGTTGCAGGTTCGATTCCCGCTTCCGCCATCCTAGTCACTGCCGTTGTGTCCTTGGGCAAGACACTTTACCCACCTGCTCTCAGTGCCACCCACACTGGTTTAAATGTAACTTAGATATTGGGTTTTCATTATGTAAAGCGCTTTGAGTCACTAGAGAAAAGCGCTATATAAATATAATTCACTTCACTTCACATACAACACAGTAATACAAACATACAACACAGTAATACAAACATGCAACACAGTAATACAAACATACAACACAGTAATACAAACATACAACGCAGTAATACAAACATACAACGCAGTAATACAAACATGCAACGCAGTAATACAAACATACAACGCAGTAATACAAACATACAACGCAGTAATACAAACATACAACACAGTAATACAAACATACAACGCAGTAATACAAACATACAACACAGTAATACAAACATACAACACAGTAATACAAACATACAACACAGTAATACAAACATGCAACACAGTAATACAAACATGCAACACAGTAATACACACATACAACACAGTAATACACACATACAACACAGTAATACAAACATACAACACAGTAATACAAACATACAACACAGTAATACAAACATACAACACAGTAATACAAACATGCAACACAGTAATACAAACATACAACACAGTAATACAAACATGCAACACAGTAATACAAACATGCAACACAGTAATACAAACATGCAACACAGTAATACACACATACAACACAGTAATACAAACATACAACACAGTAATACAAACATGCAACACAGTAATACAAACATACAACACAGTAATACACACATACAACACAGTAATACAAACATACAACACAGTAATACAAACATACAACGCAGTAATACAAACATACAACGCAGTAATACAAACATGCAACGCAGTAATACAAACATACAACGCAGTAATACAAACATACAACGCAGTAATACAAACATACAACACAGTAATACAAACATACAACGCAGTAATACAAACATACAACACAGTAATACAAACATACAACACAGTAATACAAACATACAACACAGTAATACAAACATGCAACACAGTAATACAAACATGCAACACAGTAATACACACATACAACACAGTAATACACACATACAACACAGTAATACAAACATACAACACAGTAATACAAACATACAACACAGTAATACAAACATACAACACAGTAATACAAACATGCAACACAGTAATACAAACATACAACACAGTAATACAAACATGCAACACAGTAATACAAACATGCAACACAGTAATACACACATACAACACAGTAATACAAACATACAACACAGTAATACAAACATACAACACAATAATACAAACATACAACACAGTAATACAAACATACAACACAGTAATACAAACATGCAACACAGTAATACAAACATACAACGCAGTAATACAAACATACAACGCAGTAATACAAACATACAACACAGTAATACAAACATACAACACAGTAATACAAACATGCAACACAGTAATACAAACATGCAACACAGTAATACACACATACAACACAGTAATACACACATACAACACAGTAATACAAACATACAACACAGTAATACAAACATACAACACAGTAATACAAACATACAACACAGTAATACAAACATGCAACACAGTAATACAAACATACAACACAGTAATACAAACATGCAACACAGTAATACAAACATGCAACACAGTAATACAAACATGCAACACAGTAATACACACATACAACACAGTAATACAAACATACAACACAGTAATACAAACATACAACACAATAATACAAACATACAACACAGTAATACAAACATACAACACAGTAATACAAACATACAACACAGTAATACAAACATACAACACAGGAATTCAACGAAAAGGACCATTTAAGAAAGAGAGAAAACAATTCATGTCCTTTGTCCCTTTGATCATCTGAACATGGGCAAACCCAGTCGCTGCTTTAGCATCTGAACCAGCAGCCTCACCTTGGATCCCAAGGACATGAAAACTGGCACGAGCCTCAAACCGCAAAAACCACATCTCACATGGACTGAACGTGTTTATGGCCTGTCATTAACTCAACATATAATAGCAAATATACTTATGATCAACTTTATTCTAGCAATACCAATGAAATTGGTTGTATGACTCTGCCAATATAACTGCCCTCTGTATGTTATATATATATATATATATATATATATATATATATATACACATTATACATATATATACACTACCGTTCAAAAGTTTGGGGTCACATTGAAATGTCCTTATTTTCAATGAAGATAACTTTAAACTAGTCTTAACCTTAAAGAAATACACTCTATACATTGCTAATGTGGTAAATGACTATTCTAGCTGCAAATGTCTGCTTTTTGGTGCAATATCTACATAGGTGTATAGAGGCCCATTTCCAGCAACTATCACTCCAGTGTTCTAATGGTACAATGTGTTTGCTCATTGGCTCAGAAGGCTAATTGATGATTAGAAAACCCTTGTGCAATCATGTTCACACATCTGAAAACACTTTAGCTCGTTACAGAAGCTACAAAACTGACCTTCCTTTGAGCAGATTGAGTTTCTGGAGCATCACATTTGTGGGGTCAATTAAACGCTCAAAATGGCCAGAAAAAGAGAACTTTCATCTGAAAGTCGACAGTCTATTCTTGTTCTTAGAAATGAAGGCTATTCCACTAAATTGTTTGGGTGACCCCAAACTTTTGAACGGTAGTGTATATATATATACATACATACTGTATATACGTATGTGTGTGTGTTTCAAAATGAAGTGCAACATTGCATAAATGACTTTTTGAATGCCAGATCCAGTACTCACCTTTGTACTGTCATATTTAGCCGGGTGCAGTCAGACCAGGTGAGTTGCCCGTACTCCAAATTCGTGTCTTTCACATGTCCATCAGTCATAAATGACCAACATGTCTTCTTCAGTCCAGAGTCAAAAGAAAAGACCCGTCGGGATAAAAGTCCAAGAGACGTGTCCAAAGTTGCGCAGAAGGACTAAGTCTACGGACAACACAGGACTCCTTCCTCATCGATCCGATACGACTTCTACTCTCCAAAATGTGATGATCTGAGTCAAATTGCGTTGCATAATGTTACAAACAGTGCGATACTATGCGGAGAGCGCAGAACACACATTACTGCATTCCTTGTTGAGGTAGTCACACCCTGACCTCACCCTTTTACATTTCAGATGGTTGTGTTCACAGTCGTGTTGGGGGGGGGGGGGGGGGGGGTATTTGCTTGTTTTGGGCCTGTATCAAAGCCCCGCATGGTGAATACCTCAAACGGTTTGTCCGATTTATGGTAAAAATGCATCAGCAAATGTCCATTCCCAAGTTGTAGAATACCACTATACGGTTACTTAGTAGACTATTGCAAAGTATTGGGTTATCTTTTCAATACACAAACATGAGGTATCATGCACATACGGTTCGGTATGTGCAGTTGCCCACCTAATGGCCATTTGGAATTATTGATTATTATTAATCAGACCCACCAGTTGCGATTAGAGTTGGCTTGATACCACTTTGAATGTCTGATACCGGGCAATCATTTTAACTCACGACCCAGACTGCCACAGTCTGGGTCGTCGTATGGGGTCATCCAATTCTAATTCTAAGGGCCCACATAGCCCCTAGTAGCCAAAATGATTGTACATAAACTGAATGAATCCCAGTTCAAACAAAGCCACAAGTTATAAAATATTCTAATAATAATCATTTCAAAAACTGCCTTGGCCACTTCTTAAAAAATGGTTTGGTCCACACTAGGGTTGTCCCGATACCAATACCGGTACCAGTACCAAAATGTATTTTGATACTTTCGATACTTTTCTAAATAAAGGGGACCACAAAAAAATGTCATTATTGTCTTTATTGTAACAACAAATGTTAGTGTACATGAAACATATGTTTATTATTGTCATTTAGTCCTTAAATAAAATAGTGAACATACTAGACAGCTTGTCTTTTAGTAGTAAGTAAACAAACAAAGACTCCTAATTAGTCTATGCAGTAACATATTGTGTCATTTATACACCTATTTTTCGAATCTTATCAAATTGGACGTACGCTTTATGGAATCTAATCGAATCGTTCGTTCATTGTATCAAATGTCATCAAATTATTCTGTTTTCTAAAGAAGAAGAAAAAAAAATTGAATCGTATCCTAACCCATGTATTTCCATTAGTGTTGTCCACATACTAATGTTTTTGTACCGGTACCAAAATGTATTTCGATACTTTTCCGTACTTTTCGATACTTTTTTCTAAGTAAGGGGACCAGAAAAAATGTAATTATTCACAAAAAATGTTAGTGTACATGAAACATATGTTTATTATTGTCATTTAGTCCTTAAATAAAATGGTGAACGTACTAGACAGCTTGTCTTTTAGTAGTAAGTAAACAAACAAAGACTCCTAATTAGTCTATGCCAGGGGTCGGCAACCCAAAATGTTGAAAGAGCCATATTGGACCAAAAATACAAAAACAAATCTGTCTGGAGCCGCAAAAAATTAAAAGCCATTTTACATGTGCCATGAGATATAAATTGAAATAAGAGGACTTAAAGGAAACTAAATGAGCTCAAATATAGCTACAAATGAGGCATAATGATGCAATATGTACATATAGCTAGCCTAAATAGCATGTTAGCATCGATTAGCTTGCAGTCATGCAGTGACATAATATGTCTGATTAGCACTCCACACAAGTCAATAACATCAACAAAACTCACCTTTGTGTGAGTTGCACAACGTAAAAGTGTGGTGGACAAAATGAGACAGAAAAAAAGTGGCATAAAACACGTCCTAGAAAGTCGGAGAAAGTTATACATGGAAACAAACTATACGGTGAGTTCAAGGACCGCCAAAATTAGTAGGACAAAACGGCGCTCGCCAAATACTCGAATCAGTGAAGCATGTTTAATATAAGCAGTGTTATTTATAACAATTAGGGAGGTTTGTGTCATGTTTGTAATCCTACAGAAACCATACTAAACAAAAAAATAGATTTTTTTTCCCCTCATCTTTTTCCATTCTTCATACATTTTTGAAAAATCTCCAGAGAGCCACTAGGGCGGCGCTAAAGATAGAGCCGCGGGTTGCCGACCCCCGGTCTATGCAGTAACATATTGTGTCATTTATACACCTATTATTCGAATCTTATCAAATTGGACGTACGCTTTATGGAATCTAATCGAATCGTTCGTTCATTGTATCAAATCTCATCAAATTGTTCTGTTTTCTGAAGAAGAAAAAAAAAAATTTAATCGTATCCTAACCCATGTATTTCCATTAGTGTTGTCCCCATACAAATATTTTTGTACCGGTACCAAAATGTATTTCGATACCTTTCGATACATTTTTCTAAGTAAGGGGACCAGAAAAAATGTAATTATTCACAACAAATGTTAGTGTTCATGAAACATATGTTTATTATTGTCATTTAGTCCTTAAATAAAATAGTCAACATACTAGACAACTTGTCTTTTAGTAGTAAGTAAACAAACAAAGACTCCTAATTAGTCTGCAGTAACATATTGTGTCATTTATACACCTATTATTTTGTACACATTATGAGGGACAAACTGTAAAAAATGTTTTTTTAATCTACTTGTTCATTTACTGTTAATATCTGCTTATTTTCTGTTTCAACATGTTCTATCTACACTTCTGTTAAAATGTAATAATCACTTATTCTTCTCTTCTTTGATACTTGACATTAGTTTTGGATGATACCACACATTTAGGTATGGATCCGATACCAAGTAGTTACAGGATCATACATTGGTCATATTCAAAGTCCTCATGTGTCCAGGGACGTATTTACTGACTTTATAAACATGATATGAATTTTAAGATTTTCTGATGCAAAAAATATCGATTTAATCACAGTAGTATCGACTAGATACGCTCCTGTACTTGGTATCATTACAGTGGATGTCAGGTGTAGATCCACCCATGGCATTTGTTTACATTGTGACGGCGGTGAGCTATTGTATCCTCCTACGCTGTGCAGTGAAGCATGTTTAGCTATTCTTCGTCCTCCAGTGATAATGCTACTTGTAAGAAACGTACTTTATTTGTCGCCATGGAGACCAGGATTAGTGATTTAGAAGTAGCTAAAACACTGTGGATGGATGTTAGTTGCTTCCTGAGGGTGTTTCAGTGTTATAACTTCACCTTTACCAAAATGCGTCCATTCTCCCTTTCCTGCCTACACACTTAGTACCATGGTACTTGACCAATGACTAGTACCGGTACACCGTACAAACCCGAGTCACCAATGTTCCCTTATAGTGCTCCCGTGTCCTCCACACACACACACACACACACACTCACAACCAAATCCATATCCAACCTGAACTCTAAACCAAATAAAGACATTACAATTTATTCGGCACCATTTTCAACAAGTGGTCACAACAGATCAAACCGTGGCCGAGACGTTTTAAGGAGGAGAAGGAAGTGGTTTGTGTCAACAATGTTTCTATTGAGCCAGACTAATTATTGTCAACCGCAACCGCACCAAAACAACACCAGAGGCACGACTAATCCCCAACACTTTCTGTCCTAACCCCACCAAAAACAAACCAACTGCATGTCCTATTGACAGCAACCACTCACTCTTTCATTGCAGATGATGCCTTCAGGGCCACAAAAACAGTGGGACAATGCCAACACCACACATAAACTCTGCTAGGTGGTTACAATGCGATACGGTTCACACGCATCCATGTCGTTGTTTTGTAGCTTAGCGTATAGCAGCAGAGTTAAATAGTACAGAGAGAGGACCAAGCTCTGACACTGATCGTACAGAGAGAGGACCAAGATCTGACACTGATCGTACAGAGAGAGGACCAAGCTCTGACACTGATCGTACAGAGAGAGGACCAAGCTCTGACACTGATCGTACAGGGAGAGGACCAAGCTCTGACACTGATCGTACAGAGAGAGGACCAAGCTCTGACACTGATCGTATAGAGAGAGGACCAAGCTCTGACACTGATCGTACAGGGAGAGGACCAAGCTCTGACACTGATCGTACAGGGAGAGGACCAAGCTCTGACACTGATCGTACAGAGAGAGGACCAAGCTCTGACACTGATCGTACAGGGAGAGGACCAAGCTCTGACACTGATCATACAGGGAGAGGACCAAGCTCTGACACTGATCATACAGGGAGAGGACCAAGCTCTGACACTGATCGTACAGGGAGAGGACCAAGCTCTGACACTGATCGTACAGGGAGAGGACCAAGCTCTGACACTGATCATACAAGGAGAGGACCAAGCTCTGACACTGATCGTACAGGGAGAGGACCAAGCTCTGACACTGATCGTACAGAGAGAGGACCAAGCTCTGACACTGATCGTACAGAGAGAGGACCAAGCTCTGACACTGATCGTACAGAGAGAGGACCAAGCTCTGACACTGATCGTACAGAGAGAGGACCAAGCTCTGACACTGATCGTACAGAGAGAGGACCAAGCTCTGACACTGATCGTACAGAGAGAGGACCAAGCTCTGACACTGATCGTACAGAGAGAGGACCAAGCTCTGACACTGATCGTACAGAGAGAGGACCAAGCTCTGACACTGATCGTACAGAGAGAGGACCAAGCTCTGACACTGATCGTACAAGGAGAGGACCAAGCTCTGACACTGATCGTACAAGGAGAGGACCAAGCTCTGACACTGATCGTACAGGGAGAGGACCAAGCTCTGACACTGATCGTACAGAGAGAGGACCAAGCTCTGACACTGATCGTACAGAGAGAGGACCAAGCTCTGACACTGATCGTACAGAGAGAGGACCAAGCTCTGACACTGATCGTACAGAGAGAGGACCAAGCTCTGACACTGATCGTACAGAGAGAGGACCAAGCTCTGACACTGATCGTACAGAGAGAGGACCAAGCTCTGACACTGATCGTACAGAGAGAGGACCAAGCTCTGACACTGATCGTACAGAGAGAGGACCAAGCTCTGACACTGATCGTACAGGGAGAGGACCAAGCTCTGACACTGATCGTACAGGGAGAGGACCAAGCTCTGACACTGATCGTACAGGGAGAGGACCAAGCTCTGACACTGATCGTACAGTTTGGCTTCATAGTAAAAGAGTGTGGGTACTAGACTGGCCTGCCTGTAGTCCAGACATTGAAAATGTGTGAAGGCTAAACTATGAGAAGGGAGACTGTTGAACAACTTAAGCTGTACATCAAGCAAGAATGGGAAAGAATTCCACTTCCAAAATGTGTCTCCTCACTTCCCAAACCTTTACTGAGTGTTGTTAAAAGGAAAGGCCATGTAACACACTGGTAAAAAATGCCTTTTTTGCAATGTGTTCTGCTGATGTCAATCATCCTTCCAGATCAAAATCTACTCCTGTTTAGCATCAATCCCACGTGTGTGAGATAGTGATCACTTTGACAGGTTCAACTATTCCAAAAATGTGCTCATGTTGTCACGCTTCTGCTGCTCAAATCCATATTTGACTCCTGTTGGACTGAACGGATCCAATGACTAAGAATAAAGACGTCACACTTGCAATAAATATGCCGTGGAAACTAAATAGTCACGGTGGAAAACATGTGTTGGCAAACAGGCCACATGCTGATAATACCAGCCAGTAGGCCACGCCCACACCCTCGAGGACTTAGTGAGCAGACAGGAAAGACTTGTGGTAGCGGAGCAGGCAGGCGTGTTCAAATGTAGACATTTTCATTCAGGAAATGTTCAATAATGATTGTAATAACACACATTTAATGGACAAATTATATTAATTTGATGACCCCAAAAGGGACAAACGGTAAAAAATGGATGGATGAATGGATGTTCTTATTTATTTTATTTTTCGGCGTCATGACAAGTGAGGGTGAATGTTAAAGCCTGGGTTTAAAGTTAGTGAAACTGACTCTTTCATGTGTTCATTTCTACTGTAACAGCTTTCATTACTTCCTGTGAATGCTCCCTGTGGAGTCGTTTGTTGACTGGAGTATTCCACACCTGTCTTGTTCAGATATAGATCATCTACGTCAACAATATGCTTTCCCTGAGTGGCTGCACAGGGCATGTTGAGAAAAAAGGACATATTTTAAAAAAAAAAAGAAAATAAAAAATAGATTGATTTAAAAATAATAATAATAATAGATTATATATTTTTTTGAAAATCTTTGTTTTCTTTTTGACACCCCAGGTTTTAGATTTTTGAAAATGTCTATTGTTTTTCTCGACTGCACAATAAGAGAAACATTGCATTGTTTTTGTATTTGTTCTATTTATTTATTATAGTTTTTTAATTTATTTTTTAATACACTGTAGCACTTTGGGGTTGTTTTACTCAATGTAAAGTGCTTTTTTTTTTACAGATAAAATCTATTATTATTATTATTATTAAACATT
This sequence comes from Entelurus aequoreus, assembly GCF_033978785.1. Lineage (NCBI taxonomy): Eukaryota > Metazoa > Chordata > Actinopteri > Syngnathiformes > Syngnathidae > Entelurus > Entelurus aequoreus. Next base: position 7,409,859 of record NC_084753.1, read on the forward strand.
GCATTGGGTTAGGGTCAGGAATAGATGCTAAATGCAACGGAAAAACTTAAATACTGCTTCCGGTTCAAGTCGTCATCACACAGATAAACACGCATTTTTGCATTTTGGATGAACATAAATTCGATTTTTGTGTTTATCTGGAAAAATAAACAGCACAAAATCCAAGTGTTATGGCAATATTTTAATGAAAATAAATCCTGTTGATATTATCTTAGAAATCATCAAATATTGAGAAATGGTGGATATTTTCTTCAGTTCACAAAATAATAAAAAACATAATTTACTTGTTTTGTGCATGTTGTCCCTTATATATATGTTATTATTGTGTAATGTTGTATCATAGTATTCTTTCTTTTACTCCATTTTGCTTTTTATGTTTGTGTTTTATTTTTATTTTTTTAATTGTTTTAATCGATTTATAATATTTTAAAAAATGAGAATCGTGATTCATTGGAAAATCTTTTTTTTAAATATATTTTTGACACCCAAGGCTTTGGATTTGCTTTTGTTGAAAATGTCTATTGTTTTTCTCTGACTGCACAATAAGAGAGAAATATCGCATTGTCTTAGAAATCATCAAATATTAAGATATTGTGGATATTTTCTTCAGTTCACAAAATAATAAAATAAATATTTTACCTATTTTGTGCATATTGTCCTTTTTGACAATCTTTTGTATTACTACCCTTCTTTAAATTTGTTTAAAATATGTTATTATTGTGTAATATTGTATCATAGTATTCTTTCTTTTACTCCATTTTACTTTTTACGTTTGTGTTTTATTTACTTTTTATTTTTTATTTTATTTTTACAAATCGTTTATAAAAAGGGGTCATAGCGGTCCGTGTAACTTCGTTCATTCTCCAATTCTGAACACAAATCAAAAAACTAAATTAGGACATTTTTTTCTATTTTTATTATATATGGCAGATTTTAAAACAAAAAAAAATGAAGTTGATTTTCATTAAAAATATTGCCATGAAATTGGATTTTGGGCTATTTTCCTAGTATAGATTTTTTTTTCCAGATAAACACAAAAATGTAATATATGTCATCCAAATGCAAAAATGTGTGTTTATCTGTGTGGTGACAACTTGAACCGGAAGCAGTATTTTAGTTTTTCCTTTGCGTTTAGCATGTTTTTAGCTTAACGCTAACATCTTTGTTGGCCCGTGTAGCTTCCGTTCATTCTTCTTTTCATTCT
>NC_084753.1:7411082-7436082 GCF_033978785.1 Entelurus aequoreus
ATTTGTGTTTTGTAAATTTTAATACAGCACAGTGCTCCTGTCACATAAAGGATCTTTGATTTTTCCACATTTAAGTGCTCTCGTCAAGCACGATCTTTGATTTGTGTTTTGTAAATTTTAATACAGCAGAGTTCTCCTGTCACATAAAGGATCTTTGATTTTTCCACGGTTAAGTGCTCCCGTCAAGCACGATCTTTGATTTGTGTTTTGTAACATGTATTTTTTTTCAAAGATCCTTTATGTGACAGGAGCTCTCTGCTGTATTAAAATTTACAAAACACAAATCAAAGATCGTGCTTGACGGGAGCACTTAACCGTGGAAAAATCAAAGATCCTTTATGTGACAGGAGCACTCTGCTGTATTAAAATTTACAAAACACAAATCAAAGATCCTTTATGTGACAGGAGCACTCTGCTGTATTAAAATTTACAAAACACAAATCAAAGATCGTGCTTGACGGGAGCACTTAAATGTGGAAAAATCAAAGATCCTTTATGTGACAGGAGCACTCTGCTGTATTAAAATTTACAAAACACAAATCAAAGATCCTTTATGTGACAGAAGCACTCTGCTGTATTAAAATTTACAAAACACAAATCAAAGATCGTGCTTGACGGGAGCACTTAAATGTGGAAAAATCAAAGATCCTTTATGTGACAGGAGCACTCTGCTGTATTAACATTTATAAAACACAAATCAAAGATTGTGCTTGACGGGAGCACTTAAATGTGGAAGAATCAAAGATCCTTTATGTGACAGGAGCGCTCTGCTGTATTAAAATTTACAAAACACAAATCAAAGATCGTGCTTGACGGGAGCACTTAAATGTGGAAAAATCAAAGATCCTTTATTAGACAGGAGCTCTCTGTTGTATTAAAATTTACAAAACACAAATCAAAGATCGTGCTTGACGGGAGCACTTGAATGTGGAAAAATCAAAGATCCTTTATTAGACAGGAGCACTCTGCTGTATTAAAATTTACAAAACACAAATCAAAGATCGTGCTTGACGGGAGCACTTAAATGAGGAAAAATCAAAGATCCTTTATGTGACAGGAGCTCTCTGCTGTATTAAAATTTACAAAACACAAATCAAAGATCGTGCTTGACGGGAGCACTTAAATGTGGAAAAATCAAAGATCCTTTATTAGACAGGAGCACTCTGCTGTATTAAAATTTACAAAACACAAATCAAAGATCGTGCTTGACGGGAGCACTTAAATGTGGAAGAATCAAAGATCCTTTATGTGACAGGAGCACTCTGCTGTATTAAAATTTACAAAACACAAATCAAAGATCGTGCTTGACGGGAGCACTTAAATGTGGAAAAATCAAAGATCCTTTATGTGACAGGAGCACTGTGTTGTATTAAAATATACAAAACACAAATCAAAGATCGTGCTTGACGGGAGCACTTAAATGTGGAAAAATCAAAGATCCTTTATTAGACAGGAGCACTCTGCTGTATTAAAATATACAAAACACAAATCAAAGATCGTGCTTGACGGGAGCACTTAAATGTGGAAAAATCAAAGATCCTTTATGTGACAGGAGCACTCTGCTGTATTAAAATTTACAAAACACAAATCAAAGATCGTGCTTGACGGGAGCACTTAAATGAGGAAAAATCAAAGATCCTTTATGTGACAGGAGCTCTCTGCTGTATTAAAATTTACAAAACACAAATCAAAGATCGTGCTTGACGGGAGCACTTAAATGTGGAAAAATCAAAGATCCTTTATGTGACAGGAGCACTCAGCTGTATTAAAATATACAAAACACAAATCAAAGATCGTGCTTGACGGGAGCACTTAAATGTGGAAAAATCAAAGATCCTTTTAGTGACAGGAGCACTCTGCTGTATTAAAATACATGTTACAAAACACAAATCAAAGATCGTGCTTGACGGGAGCACTTAAATGTGGAAAAATCAAAGATCCTTTATGTGACAGGAGCACTCTGCTGTATTAAAATTTACAAAACACAAATCAAAGATCGTGCTTGACGGGAGCACTTAAATGTGGAAAAATCAAAGATCCTTTATGTGACAGGAGCTCTCTGCTGTATTAAAATTTACAAAACACAAATCAAAGATCGTGCTTGACGGGAGCACTTAAATGTGGAAAAATCAAAGATCCTTTATTAGACAGGAGCACTCTGCTGTATTAAAATTTACAAAACACAAATCAAAGATCGTGCTTGACGGGAGCACTTAAATGTGGAAAAATCAAAGATCCTTTATGTGACAGGAGCACTCTGCTGTATTAAAATTTACAAAACACAAATCAAAGATCGTGCTTGACGGGAGCACTTAAATGTGGAAAAATCAAAGATCCTTTATGTGACAGGAGCACTGTGTTGTATTAAAATATACAAAACACAAATCAAAGATCGTGCTTGACGGGAGCACTTAAATGTGGAAAAATCAAAGATCCTTTATTAGACAGGAGCACTCTGCTGTATTAAAATATACAAAACACAAATCAAAGATCGTGCTTGACGGGAGCACTTAAATGTGGAAAAATCAAAGATCCTTTATGTGACAGGAGCACTCTGCTGTATTAAAATTTACAAAACACAAATCAAAGATCGTGCTTGACGGGAGCACTTAAATGAGGAAAAATCAAAGATCCTTTATGTGACAGGAGCTCTCTGCTGTATTAAAATTTACAAAACACAAATCAAAGATCGTGCTTGACGGGAGCACTTAAATGTGGAAAAATCAAAGATCCTTTATGTGACAGGAGCACTCTGCTGTATTAAAATATACAAAACACAAATCAAAGATCGTGCTTGACGGGAGCACTTAAATGTGGAAAAATCAAAGATCCTTTTAGTGACAGGAGCACTCTGCTGTATTAAAATACATGTTACAAAACACAAATCAAAGATCGTGCTTGACGGGAGCACTTAAATGTGGAAAAATCAAAGATCCTTTATGTGACAGGAGCACTCTGCTGTATTAAAATTTACAAAACACAAATCAAAGATCGTGCTTGACGGGAGCACTTAAATGTGGAAAAATCAAAGATCCTTTATGTGACAGGAGCTCTCTGCTGTATTAAAATTTACAAAACACAAATCAAAGATCGTGCTTGACGGGAGCACTTAAATGTGGAAAAATCAAAGATCCTTTATGTGACAGGAGCACTCTGCTGTATTAAAATTTACAAAACACAAATCAAAGATCGTGCTTGACGGGAGCACTTAAATGTGGAAAAATCAAAGATCCTTTATGTGACAGGAGCACTCTGCTGTTTTAAAATACATTTTACAAAACACAAATCAAAGATCGTGCTTGACGGGAGCGCTTAAATGTGGAAAAATCAAAGATCCTTTATGTGACAGGAGCACTCTGCTGTATTAAAATATACAAAACACAAATCAAAGATCGTGCTTGACGGGAGCACTTAAATGTGGAAAAATCAAAGATCCTTTATGTGACAGGAGCACTCTGCTGTATTAAAATTTACAAAACACAAATCAAAGATCGTGCTTGACGGGAGCACTTAAATGTGGAAAAATCAAAGATCCTTTATGTGACAGGAGCACTCTGCTGTATTAAAATTTACAAAACACAAATCAAAGATCGTGCTTGACGGGAGCACTTAAATGTGGAAAAATCAAAGATCCTTTATTAGAAAGGAGCACTCTGCTGTATTAAAATTTACAAAACACAAATCAAAGATCGTGCTTGACGGGAGCACTTAAATGTGGAAAAATCAAAGATCCTTGATGTGACAGGAGCACTCTGCTGTATTAAAATTTACAAAACACAAATCAAAGATCGTGCTTGACGGGAGCACTTAAATGTGGAAAAATCAAAGATCCTTTATGTGACAGGAGCTCTCTGCTGTATTAAAATTTACAAAACACAAATCAAAGATCGTGCTTGACGGGAGCACTTAAATGTGGAAAAATCAAAGATCCTTTATTAGACAGGAGCACTCTGCTGTATTATAATTTACAAAACACAAATCAAAGATCGTGCTTGACGGGAGCACTTAAATGTGGAAGAATCAAAGATCCTTTATGTGACAGGAGCACTCTGCTGTATTAAAATTTACAAAACACAAATCAAAGATCGTGCTTGACGGGAGCACTTAAATGTGGAAAAATCAAAGATCCTTTATGTGACAGGAGCACTCTGCTGTATTAAAATATACAAAACACAAATCAAAGATCGTGCTTGACGGGAGCACTTAAATGCGGAAAAATCAAAGATCCTTTCTTTGACAGGAGCACTGTGCTGTATTAAAATATACAAAACACAAATCAAAGATCGTGCTTGACGGGAGCACTTAAATGTGGAAAAATCAAAGATCCTTTATGTGACAGGAGCTCTCTGCTGTATTAAAATTTACAAAACACAAATCAAAGATCGTGCTTGACGGGAGCACTTAAATGTGGAAAAATCAAAGATCCTTTATGTGACAGGAGCACTCTGCTGTATTAAAATTTACAAAACACAAATCAAAGATCGTGCTTGACGGGAGGACTTAAATGTGGAAAAATCAAAGATCCTTTATGTGACAGGAGCACTCTGCTGTATTAAAATTTACAAAACACAAATCAAAGATCGTGCTTGACGGGAGCACTTAAATGTGGAAAAATCAAAGATCCTTTATGTGACAGGAGCACTCTGCTGTATTAAAATATACAAAACACAAATCAAAGATCGTGCTTGACGGGAGCACTTAAATGTGGAAAAATCAAAGATCCTTTTAGTGACAGGAGCACTCTGCTGTATTAAAATACATGTTACAAAACACAAATCAAAGATCGTGCTTGACGGGAGCACTTAAATGTGGAAAAATCAAAGATCCTTTATGTGACAGGAGCACTCTGCTGTATTAAAATTTACAAAACACAAATCAAAGATCGTGCTTGACGGGAGCACTTAAATGTGGAAAAATCAAAGATCCTTTATGTGACAGGAGCACTCTGCTGTATTAAAATTTACAAAACACAAATCAAAGATCTGCTTGACGGGAGCACTTAAATGTGGAAAAATCAAAGATCCTTTATTAGAAAGGAGCACTCTGCTGTATTAAAATTTACAAAACACAAATCAAAGATCGTGCTTGACGGGAGCACTTAAATGTGGAAAAATCAAAGATCCTTGATGTGACAGGAGCACTCTGCTGTATTAAAATTTACAAAACACAAATCAAAGATCGTGCTTGACGGGAGCACTTAAATGTGGAAAAATCAAAGATCCTTTATGTGACAGGAGCACTCTGCTGTATTAAAATTTACAAAACACAAATCAAAGATCGTGCTTGACGGGAGCACTTAAATGTGGAAGAATCAAAGATCCTTTATGTGACAGGAGCACTCTGCTGTATTAAAATTTACAAAACACAAATCAAAGATCGTGCTTGACGGGAGCACTTAAATGTGGAAAAATCAAAGATCCTTTATGTGACAGGAGCACTCTGCTGTATTAAAATTTACAAAACACAAATCAAAGATCGTGCTTGACGGGAGCACTTAAATGTGGAAAAATCAAAGATCCTTTATGTGACAGGAGCACTCTGCTGTATTAAAATATACAAAACACAAATCAAAGATCGTGCTTGACGGGAGCACTTAAATGCGGAAAAATCAAAGATCCTTTCTTTGACAGGAGCACTGTGCTGTATTAAAATATACAAAACACAAATCAAAGATCGTGCTTGACGGGAGCACTTAAATGTGGAAAAATCAAAGATCCTTTATGTGACAGGAGCACTCTGCTGTATTAAAATTTACAAAACACAAATCAAAGATCGTGCTTGACGGGAGCACTTAAATGTGGAAGAATCAAAGATCCTTTATGTGACAGGAGCACTCTGCTATATTAAAATTTACAAAACACAAATCAAAGATCGTGCTTGACGGGAGCACTTAAATGTGGAAAAATCAAAGATCCTTTATGTGACAGGAGCACTCTGCTGTATTAAAATTTACAAAACACAAATCAAAGATCGTGCTTGACGGGAGCACTTAAATGTGGAAAAATCAAAGATCCTTTATGTGACAGGAGCACTCTGCTGTATTAAAATATACAAAACACAAATCAAAGATCGTGCTTGACGGGAGCACTTAAATGCGGAAAAATCAAAGATCCTTTCTTTGACAGGAGCACTCTGCTGTATTAAAATATACAAAACACAAATCAAAGATCGTGCTTGACGGGAGCACTTAAATGTGGAAAAATCAAAGATCCTTTATGTGACAGGAGCACTCTGCTGTTTTAAAATTTACAAAACACAAATCAAAGATCGTGCTTGACGGGAGCACTTAAATGTGGAAAAATCAAAGATCCTTTATGTGACAGGAGCACTCTGCTGTATTAAAATACATGTTACAAAACACAAATCAAAGATCGTGCTTGACGGGAGCACTTAAATGTGGAAAAATCAAAGATCCTTTATGTGACAGGAGCACTCTGCTGTATTAAAATTTACAAAACACAAATCAAAGATCGTGCTTGACGGGAGCACTTAAATGTGGAAAAATCAAAGATCCTTTATGTGACAGGAGCACTCTGCTGTATTAAAATTTACAAAACACAAATCAAAGATCGTGCTTGACGGGAGCACTTAAATGTGGAAAAATCAAAGATCCTTTATTAGAAAGGAGCACTCTGCTGTATTAAAATTTACAAAACACAAATCAAAGATCGTGCTTGACGGGAGCACTTAAATGTGGAAAAATCAAAGATCCTTGATGTGACAGGAGCACTCTGCTGTATTAAAATTTACAAAACACAAATCAAAGATCGTGCTTGACGGGAGCACTTAAATGTGGAAAAATCAAAGATCCTTTATGTGACAGGAGCTCTCTGCTGTATTAAAATTTACAAAACACAAATCAAAGATCGTGCTTGACGGGAGCACTTAAATGTGGAAAAATCAAAGATCCTTTATGTGACAGGAGCACTCTGCTGTATTAAAATTTACAAAACACAAATCAAAGATCGTGCTTGACGGGAGCACTTAAATGTGGAAAAATCAAAGATCCTTTATGTGACAGGAGCTCTCTGCTGTATTAAAATTTACAAAACACAAATCAAAGATCGTGCTTGACGGGAGCACTTAAATGTGGAAAAATCAAAGATCCTTTATTAGACAGGAGCACTCTGCTGTATTAAAATTTACAAAACACAAATCAAAGATCGTGCTTGACGGGAGCACTTAAATGGGGAAAAATCAAAGATCCTTTATGTGACAGGAGCACTCTGCTGTATTAAAATTTACAAAACACAAATCAAAGATCGTGCTTGACGGGAGCACTTAAATGTGGAAAAATCAAAGATCCTTTATGTGACAGGAGCACTGTGTTGTATTAAAATATACAAAACACAAATCAAAGATCGTGCTTGACGGGAGCACTTAAATGTGGAAAAATCAAAGATCCTTTATTAGACAGGAGCACTCTGCTGTATTAAAATATACAAAACACAAATCAAAGATCGTGCTTGACGGGAGCACTTAAATGTGGAAAAATCAAAGATCCTTTATGTGACAGGAGCACTCTGCTGTATTAAAATTTACAAAACACAAATCAAAGATCGTGCTTGACGGGAGCACTTAAATGAGGAAAAATCAAAGATCCTTTATGTGACAGGAGCTCTCTGCTGTATTAAAATTTACAAAACACAAATCAAAGATCGTGCTTGACGGGAGCACTTAAATGTGGAAAAATCAAAGATCCTTTATGTGACAGGAGCACTCTGCTGTATTAAAATATACAAAACACAAATCAAAGATCGTGCTTGACGGGAGCACTTAAATGTGGAAAAATCAAAGATCCTTTTAGTGACAGGAGCACTCTGCTGTATTAAAATACATGTTACAAAACACAAATCAAAGATCGTGCTTGACGGGAGCACTTAAATGTGGAAAAATCAAAGATCCTTTATGTGACAGGAGCACTCTGCTGTATTAAAATTTACAAAACACAAATCAAAGATCGTGCTTGACGGGAGCACTTAAATGTGGAAAAATCAAAGATCCTTTATGTGACAGGAGCTCTCTGCTGTATTAAAATTTACAAAACACAAATCAAAGATCGTGCTTGACGGGAGCACTTAAATGTGGAAAAATCAAAGATCCTTTATGTGACAGGAGCACTCTGCTGTATTAAAATTTACAAAACACAAATCAAAGATCGTGCTTGACGGGAGCACTTAAATGTGGAAAAATCAAAGATCCTTTATGTGACAGGAGCACTCTGCTGTTTTAAAATACATTTTACAAAACACAAATCAAAGATCGTGCTTGACGGGAGCGCTTAAATGTGGAAAAATCAAAGATCCTTTATGTGACAGGAGCACTCTGCTGTATTAAAATATACAAAACACAAATCAAAGATCGTGCTTGACGGGAGCACTTAAATGTGGAAAAATCAAAGATCCTTTATGTGACAGGAGCACTCTGCTGTATTAAAATTTACAAAACACAAATCAAAGATCGTGCTTGACGGGAGCACTTAAATGTGGAAAAATCAAAGATCCTTTATGTGACAGGAGCACTCTGCTGTATTAAAATTTACAAAACACAAATCAAAGATCGTGCTTGACGGGAGCACTTAAATGTGGAAAAATCAAAGATCCTTTATTAGAAAGGAGCACTCTGCTGTATTAAAATTTACAAAACACAAATCAAAGATCGTGCTTGACGGGAGCACTTAAATGTGGAAAAATCAAAGATCCTTGATGTGACAGGAGCACTCTGCTGTATTAAAATTTACAAAACACAAATCAAAGATCGTGCTTGACGGGAGCACTTAAATGTGGAAAAATCAAAGATCCTTTATGTGACAGGAGCTCTCTGCTGTATTAAAATTTACAAAACACAAATCAAAGATCGTGCTTGACGGGAGCACTTAAATGTGGAAAAATCAAAGATCCTTTATTAGACAGGAGCACTCTGCTGTATTATAATTTACAAAACACAAATCAAAGATCGTGCTTGACGGGAGCACTTAAATGTGGAAGAATCAAAGATCCTTTATGTGACAGGAGCACTCTGCTGTATTAAAATTTACAAAACACAAATCAAAGATCGTGCTTGACGGGAGCACTTAAATGTGGAAAAATCAAAGATCCTTTATGTGACAGGAGCACTCTGCTGTATTAAAATATACAAAACACAAATCAAAGATCGTGCTTGACGGGAGCACTTAAATGCGGAAAAATCAAAGATCCTTTCTTTGACAGGAGCACTGTGCTGTATTAAAATATACAAAACACAAATCAAAGATCGTGCTTGACGGGAGCACTTAAATGTGGAAAAATCAAAGATCCTTTATGTGACAGGAGCTCTCTGCTGTATTAAAATTTACAAAACACAAATCAAAGATCGTGCTTGACGGGAGCACTTAAATGTGGAAAAATCAAAGATCCTTTATGTGACAGGAGCACTCTGCTGTATTAAAATTTACAAAACACAAATCAAAGATCGTGCTTGACGGGAGGACTTAAATGTGGAAAAATCAAAGATCCTTTATGTGACAGGAGCACTCTGCTGTATTAAAATTTACAAAACACAAATCAAAGATCGTGCTTGACGGGAGCACTTAAATGTGGAAAAATCAAAGATCCTTTATGTGACAGGAGCACTCTGCTGTATTAAAATTTACAAAACACAAATCAAAGATCGTGCTTGACGGGAGCACTTAAATGTGGAAAAATCAAAGATCCTTTATGTGACAGGAGCACTCTGCTGTATTAAAATATACAAAACACAAATCAAAGATCGTGCTTGACGGGAGCACTTAAATGCGGAAAAATCAAAGATCCTTTCTTTGACAGGAGCACTCTGCTGTATTAAAATATACAAAACACAAATCAAAGATCGTGCTTGACGGGAGCACTTAAATGTGGAAAAATCAAAGATCCTTTATGTGACAGGAGCACTCTGCTGTTTTAAAATTTACAAAACACAAATCAAAGATCGTGCTTGACGGGAGCACTTAAATGTGGAAAAATCAAAGATCCTTTATGTGACAGGAGCACTCTGCTGTATTAAAATACATGTTACAAAACACAAATCAAAGATCGTGCTTGACGGGAGCACTTAAATGTGGAAAAATCAAAGATCCTTTATGTGACAGGAGCACTCTGCTGTATTAAAATTTACAAAACACAAATCAAAGATCGTGCTTGACGGGAGCACTTAAATGTGGAAAAATCAAAGATCCTTTATGTGACAGGAGCACTCTGCTGTATTAAAATTTACAAAACACAAATCAAAGATCGTGCTTGACGGGAGCACTTAAATGTGGAAAAATCAAAGATCCTTTATTAGAAAGGAGCACTCTGCTGTATTAAAATTTACAAAACACAAATCAAAGATCGTGCTTGACGGGAGCACTTAAATGTGGAAAAATCAAAGATCCTTGATGTGACAGGAGCACTCTGCTGTATTAAAATTTACAAAACACAAATCAAAGATCGTGCTTGACGGGAGCACTTAAATGTGGAAAAATCAAAGATCCTTTATGTGACAGGAGCTCTCTGCTGTATTAAAATTTACAAAACACAAATCAAAGATCGTGCTTGACGGGAGCACTTAAATGTGGAAAAATCAAAGATCCTTTATGTGACAGGAGCACTCTGCTGTATTAAAATTTACAAAACACAAATCAAAGATCGTGCTTGACGGGAGCACTTAAATGTGGAAAAATCAAAGATCCTTTATGTGACAGGAGCTCTCTGCTGTATTAAAATTTACAAAACACAAATCAAAGATCGTGCTTGACGGGAGCACTTAAATGTGGAAAAATCAAAGATCCTTTATTAGACAGGAGCACTCTGCTGTATTAAAATTTACAAAACACAAATCAAAGATCGTGCTTGACGGGAGCACTTAAATGGGGAAAAATCAAAGATCCTTTATGTGACAGGAGCACTCTGCTGTATTAAAATTTACAAAACACAAATCAAAGATCGTGCTTGACGGGAGCACTTAAATGTGGAAAAATCAAAGATCCTTTATGTGACAGGAGCACTGTGTTGTATTAAAATATACAAAACACAAATCAAAGATCGTGCTTGACGGGAGCACTTAAATGTGGAAAAATCAAAGATCCTTTATTAGACAGGAGCACTCTGCTGTATTAAAATATACAAAACACAAATCAAAGATCGTGCTTGACGGGAGCACTTAAATGTGGAAAAATCAAAGATCCTTTATGTGACAGGAGCACTCTGCTGTATTAAAATTTACAAAACACAAATCAAAGATCGTGCTTGACGGGAGCACTTAAATGAGGAAAAATCAAAGATCCTTTATGTGACAGGAGCTCTCTGCTGTATTAAAATTTACAAAACACAAATCAAAGATCGTGCTTGACGGGAGCACTTAAATGTGGAAAAATCAAAGATCCTTTATGTGACAGGAGCACTCTGCTGTATTAAAATATACAAAACACAAATCAAAGATCGTGCTTGACGGGAGCACTTAAATGTGGAAAAATCAAAGATCCTTTTAGTGACAGGAGCACTCTGCTGTATTAAAATACATGTTACAAAACACAAATCAAAGATCGTGCTTGACGGGAGCACTTAAATGTGGAAAAATCAAAGATCCTTTATGTGACAGGAGCACTCTGCTGTATTAAAATTTACAAAACACAAATCAAAGATCGTGCTTGACGGGAGCACTTAAATGTGGAAAAATCAAAGATCCTTTATGTGACAGGAGCTCTCTGCTGTATTAAAATTTACAAAACACAAATCAAAGATCGTGCTTGACGGGAGCACTTAAATGTGGAAAAATCAAAGATCCTTTATGTGACAGGAGCACTCTGCTGTATTAAAATTTACAAAACACAAATCAAAGATCGTGCTTGACGGGAGCACTTAAATGTGGAAAAATCAAAGATCCTTTATGTGACAGGAGCACTCTGCTGTTTTAAAATACATTTTACAAAACACAAATCAAAGATCGTGCTTGACGGGAGCGCTTAAATGTGGAAAAATCAAAGATCCTTTATGTGACAGGAGCACTCTGCTGTATTAAAATATACAAAACACAAATCAAAGATCGTGCTTGACGGGAGCACTTAAATGTGGAAAAATCAAAGATCCTTTATGTGACAGGAGCACTCTGCTGTATTAAAATTTACAAAACACAAATCAAAGATCGTGCTTGACGGGAGCACTTAAATGTGGAAAAATCAAAGATCCTTTATGTGACAGGAGCACTCTGCTGTATTAAAATTTACAAAACACAAATCAAAGATCGTGCTTGACGGGAGCACTTAAATGTGGAAAAATCAAAGATCCTTTATTAGAAAGGAGCACTCTGCTGTATTAAAATTTACAAAACACAAATCAAAGATCGTGCTTGACGGGAGCACTTAAATGTGGAAAAATCAAAGATCCTTGATGTGACAGGAGCACTCTGCTGTATTAAAATTTACAAAACACAAATCAAAGATCGTGCTTGACGGGAGCACTTAAATGTGGAAAAATCAAAGATCCTTTATGTGACAGGAGCTCTCTGCTGTATTAAAATTTACAAAACACAAATCAAAGATCGTGCTTGACGGGAGCACTTAAATGTGGAAAAATCAAAGATCCTTTATTAGACAGGAGCACTCTGCTGTATTATAATTTACAAAACACAAATCAAAGATCGTGCTTGACGGGAGCACTTAAATGTGGAAGAATCAAAGATCCTTTATGTGACAGGAGCACTCTGCTGTATTAAAATTTACAAAACACAAATCAAAGATCGTGCTTGACGGGAGCACTTAAATGTGGAAAAATCAAAGATCCTTTATGTGACAGGAGCACTCTGCTGTATTAAAATATACAAAACACAAATCAAAGATCGTGCTTGACGGGAGCACTTAAATGCGGAAAAATCAAAGATCCTTTCTTTGACAGGAGCACTGTGCTGTATTAAAATATACAAAACACAAATCAAAGATCGTGCTTGACGGGAGCACTTAAATGTGGAAAAATCAAAGATCCTTTATGTGACAGGAGCTCTCTGCTGTATTAAAATTTACAAAACACAAATCAAAGATCGTGCTTGACGGGAGCACTTAAATGTGGAAAAATCAAAGATCCTTTATGTGACAGGAGCACTCTGCTGTATTAAAATTTACAAAACACAAATCAAAGATCGTGCTTGACGGGAGGACTTAAATGTGGAAAAATCAAAGATCCTTTATGTGACAGGAGCACTCTGCTGTATTAAAATTTACAAAACACAAATCAAAGATCGTGCTTGACGGGAGCACTTAAATGTGGAAAAATCAAAGATCCTTTATGTGACAGGAGCACTCTGCTGTATTAAAATATACAAAACACAAATCAAAGATCGTGCTTGACGGGAGCACTTAAATGTGGAAAAATCAAAGATCCTTTTAGTGACAGGAGCACTCTGCTGTATTAAAATACATGTTACAAAACACAAATCAAAGATCGTGCTTGACGGGAGCACTTAAATGTGGAAAAATCAAAGATCCTTTATGTGACAGGAGCACTCTGCTGTATTAAAATTTACAAAACACAAATCAAAGATCGTGCTTGACGGGAGCACTTAAATGTGGAAAAATCAAAGATCCTTTATGTGACAGGAGCACTCTGCTGTATTAAAATTTACAAAACACAAATCAAAGATCGTGCTTGACGGGAGCACTTAAATGTGGAAAAATCAATGATCCTTTATGTGACAGGAGCACTCTGCTGTATTAAAATATACAAAACACAAATCAAAGATCGTGCTTGACGGGAGCACTTAAATGCGGAAAAATCAAAGATCCTTTCTTTGACAGGAGCACTGTGCTGTATTAAAATATACAAAACACAAATCAAAGATCGTGCTTGACGGGAGCACTTAAATGTGGAAAAATCAAAGATCCTTTATGTGACAGGAGCACTCTGCTGTATTAAAATTTACAAAACACAAATCAAAGATCGTGCTTGACGGGAGCACTTAAATGTGGAAGAATCAAAGATCCTTTATGTGACAGGAGCACTCTGCTATATTAAAATTTACAAAACACAAATCAAAGATCGTGCTTGACGGGAGCACTTAAATGTGGAAAAATCAAAGATCCTTTATGTGACAGGAGCACTCTGCTGTATTAAAATTTACAAAACACAAATCAAAGATCGTGCTTGACGGGAGCACTTAAATGTGGAAAAATCAAAGATCCTTTATGTGACAGGAGCACTCTGCTGTATTAAAATATACAAAACACAAATCAAAGATCGTGCTTGACGGGAGCACTTAAATGCGGAAAAATCAAAGATCCTTTCTTTGACAGGAGCACTCTGCTGTATTAAAATATACAAAACACAAATCAAAGATCGTGCTTGACGGGAGCACTTAAATGTGGAAAAATCAAAGATCCTTTATGTGACAGGAGCACTCTGCTGTTTTAAAATTTACAAAACACAAATCAAAGATCGTGCTTGACGGGAGCACTTAAATGTGGAAAAATCAAAGATCCTTTATGTGACAGGAGCACTCTGCTGTATTAAAATACATGTTACAAAACACAAATCAAAGATCGTGCTTGACGGGAGCACTTAAATGTGGAAAAATCAAAGATCCTTTATGTGACAGGAGCACTCTGCTGTATTAAAATTTACAAAACACAAATCAAAGATCGTGCTTGACGGGAGCACTTAAATGTGGAAAAATCAAAGATCCTTTATGTGACAGGAGCACTCTGCTGTATTAAAATTTACAAAACACAAATCAAAGATCGTGCTTGACGGGAGCACTTAAATGTGGAAAAATCAAAGATCCTTTATTAGAAAGGAGCACTCTGCTGTATTAAAATTTACAAAACACAAATCAAAGATCGTGCTTGACGGGAGCACTTAAATGTGGAAAAATCAAAGATCCTTGATGTGACAGGAGCACTCTGCTGTATTAAAATTTACAAAACACAAATCAAAGATCGTGCTTGACGGGAGCACTTAAATGTGGAAAAATCAAAGATCCTTTATGTGACAGGAGCTCTCTGCTGTATTAAAATTTACAAAACACAAATCAAAGATCGTGCTTGACGGGAGCACTTAAATGTGGAAAAATCAAAGATCCTTTATGTGACAGGAGCACTGTGCTGTATTAAAATATACAAAACACAAATCAAAGATCGTGCTTGACGGGAGCACTTAAATGTGGAAAAATCAAAGATCCTTTATTAGAAAGGAGCACTCTGCTGTATTAAAATTTACAAAACACAAATCAAAGATCGTGCTTGACGGGAGCACTTAAATGTGGAAAAATCAAAGATCCTTGATGTGACAGGAGCACTCTGCTGTATTAAAATTTACAAAACACAAATCAAAGATCGTGCTTGACGGGAGCACTTAAATGTGGAAAAATCAAAGATCCTTTATGTGACAGGAGCTCTCTGCTGTATTAAAATTTACAAAACACAAATCAAAGATCGTGCTTGACGGGAGCACTTAAATGTGGAAAAATCAAAGATCCTTTATGTGACAGGAGCACTCTGCTGTATTAAAATTTACAAAACACAAATCAAAGATCGTGCTTGACGGGAGCACTTAAATGTGGAAAAATCAAAGATCCTTTATGTGACAGGAGCTCTCTGCTGTATTAAAATTTACAAAACACAAATCAAAGATCGTGCTTGACGGGAGCACTTAAATGTGGAAAAATCAAAGATCCTTTATTAGACAGGAGCACTCTGCTGTATTAAAATTTACAAAACACAAATCAAAGATCGTGCTTGACGGGAGCACTTAAATGGGGAAAAATCAAAGATCCTTTATGTGACAGGAGCACTCTGCTGTATTAAAATTTACAAAACACAAATCAAAGATCGTGCTTGACGGGAGCACTTAAATGTGGAAAAATCAAAGATCCTTTATGTGACAGGAGCACTGTGTTGTATTAAAATATACAAAACACAAATCAAAGATCGTGCTTGACGGGAGCACTTAAATGTGGAAAAATCAAAGATCCTTTATTAGACAGGAGCACTCTGCTGTATTAAAATATACAAAACACAAATCAAAGATCGTGCTTGACGGGAGCACTTAAATGTGGAAAAATCAAAGATCCTTTATGTGACAGGAGCACTCTGCTGTATTAAAATTTACAAAACACAAATCAAAGATCGTGCTTGACGGGAGCACTTAAATGAGGAAAAATCAAAGATCCTTTATGTGACAGGAGCTCTCTGCTGTATTAAAATTTACAAAACACAAATCAAAGATCGTGCTTGACGGGAGCACTTAAATGTGGAAAAATCAAAGATCCTTTATGTGACAGGAGCACTCTGCTGTATTAAAATATACAAAACACAAATCAAAGATCGTGCTTGACGGGAGCACTTAAATGTGGAAAAATCAAAGATCCTTTTAGTGACAGGAGCACTCTGCTGTATTAAAATACATGTTACAAAACACAAATCAAAGATCGTGCTTGACGGGAGCACTTAAATGTGGAAAAATCAAAGATCCTTTATGTGACAGGAGCACTCTGCTGTATTAAAATTTACAAAACACAAATCAAAGATCGTGCTTGACGGGAGCACTTAAATGTGGAAAAATCAAAGATCCTTTATGTGACAGGAGCTCTCTGCTGTATTAAAATTTACAAAACACAAATCAAAGATCGTGCTTGACGGGAGCACTTAAATGTGGAAAAATCAAAGATCCTTTATGTGACAGGAGCACTCTGCTGTATTAAAATTTACAAAACACAAATCAAAGATCGTGCTTGACGGGAGCACTTAAATGTGGAAAAATCAAAGATCCTTTATGTGACAGGAGCACTCTGCTGTTTTAAAATACATTTTACAAAACACAAATCAAAGATCGTGCTTGACGGGAGCGCTTAAATGTGGAAAAATCAAAGATCCTTTATGTGACAGGAGCACTCTGCTGTATTAAAATATACAAAACACAAATCAAAGATCGTGCTTGACGGGAGCACTTAAATGTGGAAAAATCAAAGATCCTTTATGTGACAGGAGCACTCTGCTGTATTAAAATTTACAAAACACAAATCAAAGATCGTGCTTGACGGGAGCACTTAAATGTGGAAAAATCAAAGATCCTTTATGTGACAGGAGCACTCTGCTGTATTAAAATTTACAAAACACAAATCAAAGATCGTGCTTGACGGGAGCACTTAAATGTGGAAAAATCAAAGATCCTTTATTAGAAAGGAGCACTCTGCTGTATTAAAATTTACAAAACACAAATCAAAGATCGTGCTTGACGGGAGCACTTAAATGTGGAAAAATCAAAGATCCTTGATGTGACAGGAGCACTCTGCTGTATTAAAATTTACAAAACACAAATCAAAGATCGTGCTTGACGGGAGCACTTAAATGTGGAAAAATCAAAGATCCTTTATGTGACAGGAGCTCTCTGCTGTATTAAAATTTACAAAACACAAATCAAAGATCGTGCTTGACGGGAGCACTTAAATGTGGAAAAATCAAAGATCCTTTATTAGACAGGAGCACTCTGCTGTATTATAATTTACAAAACACAAATCAAAGATCGTGCTTGACGGGAGCACTTAAATGTGGAAGAATCAAAGATCCTTTATGTGACAGGAGCACTCTGCTGTATTAAAATTTACAAAACACAAATCAAAGATCGTGCTTGACGGGAGCACTTAAATGTGGAAAAATCAAAGATCCTTTATGTGACAGGAGCACTCTGCTGTATTAAAATATACAAAACACAAATCAAAGATCGTGCTTGACGGGAGCACTTAAATGCGGAAAAATCAAAGATCCTTTCTTTGACAGGAGCACTGTGCTGTATTAAAATATACAAAACACAAATCAAAGATCGTGCTTGACGGGAGCACTTAAATGTGGAAAAATCAAAGATCCTTTATGTGACAGGAGCTCTCTGCTGTATTAAAATTTACAAAACACAAATCAAAGATCGTGCTTGACGGGAGCACTTAAATGTGGAAAAATCAAAGATCCTTTATGTGACAGGAGCACTCTGCTGTATTAAAATTTACAAAACACAAATCAAAGATCGTGCTTGACGGGAGGACTTAAATGTGGAAAAATCAAAGATCCTTTATGTGACAGGAGCACTCTGCTGTATTAAAATTTACAAAACACAAATCAAAGATCGTGCTTGACGGGAGCACTTAAATGTGGAAAAATCAAAGATCCTTTATGTGACAGGAGCACTCTGCTGTATTAAAATATACAAAACACAAATCAAAGATCGTGCTTGACGGGAGCACTTAAATGTGGAAAAATCAAAGATCCTTTTAGTGACAGGAGCACTCTGCTGTATTAAAATACATGTTACAAAACACAAATCAAAGATCGTGCTTGACGGGAGCACTTAAATGTGGAAAAATCAAAGATCCTTTATGTGACAGGAGCACTCTGCTGTATTAAAATTTACAAAACACAAATCAAAGATCGTGCTTGACGGGAGCACTTAAATGTGGAAAAATCAAAGATCCTTTATGTGACAGGAGCACTCTGCTGTATTAAAATTTACAAAACACAAATCAAAGATCGTGCTTGACGGGAGCACTTAAATGTGGAAAAATCAATGATCCTTTATGTGACAGGAGCACTCTGCTGTATTAAAATATACAAAACACAAATCAAAGATCGTGCTTGACGGGAGCACTTAAATGCGGAAAAATCAAAGATCCTTTCTTTGACAGGAGCACTGTGCTGTATTAAAATATACAAAACACAAATCAAAGATCGTGCTTGACGGGAGCACTTAAATGTGGAAAAATCAAAGATCCTTTATGTGACAGGAGCACTCTGCTGTATTAAAATTTACAAAACACAAATCAAAGATCGTGCTTGACGGGAGCACTTAAATGTGGAAGAATCAAAGATCCTTTATGTGACAGGAGCACTCTGCTATATTAAAATTTACAAAACACAAATCAAAGATCGTGCTTGACGGGAGCACTTAAATGTGGAAAAATCAAAGATCCTTTATGTGACAGGAGCACTCTGCTGTATTAAAATTTACAAAACACAAATCAAAGATCGTGCTTGACGGGAGCACTTAAATGTGGAAAAATCAAAGATCCTTTATGTGACAGGAGCACTCTGCTGTATTAAAATATACAAAACACAAATCAAAGATCGTGCTTGACGGGAGCACTTAAATGCGGAAAAATCAAAGATCCTTTCTTTGACAGGAGCACTCTGCTGTATTAAAATATACAAAACACAAATCAAAGATCGTGCTTGACGGGAGCACTTAAATGTGGAAAAATCAAAGATCCTTTATGTGACAGGAGCACTCTGCTGTTTTAAAATTTACAAAACACAAATCAAAGATCGTGCTTGACGGGAGCACTTAAATGTGGAAAAATCAAAGATCCTTTATGTGACAGGAGCACTCTGCTGTATTAAAATACATGTTACAAAACACAAATCAAAGATCGTGCTTGACGGGAGCACTTAAATGTGGAAAAATCAAAGATCCTTTATGTGACAGGAGCACTCTGCTGTATTAAAATTTACAAAACACAAATCAAAGATCGTGCTTGACGGGAGCACTTAAATGTGGAAAAATCAAAGATCCTTTATGTGACAGGAGCACTCTGCTGTATTAAAATTTACAAAACACAAATCAAAGATCGTGCTTGACGGGAGCACTTAAATGTGGAAAAATCAAAGATCCTTTATTAGAAAGGAGCACTCTGCTGTATTAAAATTTACAAAACACAAATCAAAGATCGTGCTTGACGGGAGCACTTAAATGTGGAAAAATCAAAGATCCTTGATGTGACAGGAGCACTCTGCTGTATTAAAATTTACAAAACACAAATCAAAGATCGTGCTTGACGGGAGCACTTAAATGTGGAAAAATCAAAGATCCTTTATGTGACAGGAGCTCTCTGCTGTATTAAAATTTACAAAACACAAATCAAAGATCGTGCTTGACGGGAGCACTTAAATGTGGAAAAATCAAAGATCCTTTATGTGACAGGAGCACTGTGCTGTATTAAAATATACAAAACACAAATCAAAGATCGTGCTTGACGGGAGCACTTAAATGTGGAAAAATCAAAGATCCTTTATTAGAAAGGAGCACTCTGCTGTATTAAAATTTACAAAACACAAATCAAAGATCGTGCTTGACGGGAGCACTTAAATGTGGAAAAATCAAAGATCCTTGATGTGACAGGAGCACTCTGCTGTATTAAAATTTACAAAACACAAATCAAAGATCGTGCTTGACGGGAGCACTTAAATGTGGAAAAATCAAAGATCCTTTATGTGACAGGAGCTCTCTGCTGTATTAAAATTTACAAAACACAAATCAAAGATCGTGCTTGACGGGAGCACTTAAATGTGGAAAAATCAAAGATCCTTTATGTGACAGGAGCACTCTGCTGTATTAAAATTTACAAAACACAAATCAAAGATCGTGCTTGACGGGAGCACTTAAATGTGGAAAAATCAAAGATCCTTTATGTGACAGGAGCTCTCTGCTGTATTAAAATTTACAAAACACAAATCAAAGATCGTGCTTGACGGGAGCACTTAAATGTGGAAAAATCAAAGATCCTTTATTAGACAGGAGCACTCTGCTGTATTAAAATTTACAAAACACAAATCAAAGATCGTGCTTGACGGGAGCACTTAAATGGGGAAAAATCAAAGATCCTTTATGTGACAGGAGCACTCTGCTGTATTAAAATTTACAAAACACAAATCAAAGATCGTGCTTGACGGGAGCACTTAAATGTGGAAAAATCAAAGATCCTTTATGTGACAGGAGCACTGTGTTGTATTAAAATATACAAAACACAAATCAAAGATCGTGCTTGACGGGAGCACTTAAATGTGGAAAAATCAAAGATCCTTTATTAGACAGGAGCACTCTGCTGTATTAAAATATACAAAACACAAATCAAAGATCGTGCTTGACGGGAGCACTTAAATGTGGAAAAATCAAAGATCCTTTATGTGACAGGAGCACTCTGCTGTATTAAAATTTACAAAACACAAATCAAAGATCGTGCTTGACGGGAGCACTTAAATGAGGAAAAATCAAAGATCCTTTATGTGACAGGAGCTCTCTGCTGTATTAAAATTTACAAAACACAAATCAAAGATCGTGCTTGACGGGAGCACTTAAATGTGGAAAAATCAAAGATCCTTTATGTGACAGGAGCACTCTGCTGTATTAAAATATACAAAACACAAATCAAAGATCGTGCTTGACGGGAGCACTTAAATGTGGAAAAATCAAAGATCCTTTTAGTGACAGGAGCACTCTGCTGTATTAAAATACATGTTACAAAACACAAATCAAAGATCGTGCTTGACGGGAGCACTTAAATGTGGAAAAATCAAAGATCCTTTATGTGACAGGAGCACTCTGCTGTATTAAAATTTACAAAACACAAATCAAAGATCGTGCTTGACGGGAGCACTTAAATGTGGAAAAATCAAAGATCCTTTATGTGACAGGAGCTCTCTGCTGTATTAAAATTTACAAAACACAAATCAAAGATCGTGCTTGACGGGAGCACTTAAATGTGGAAAAATCAAAGATCCTTTATGTGACAGGAGCACTCTGCTGTATTAAAATTTACAAAACACAAATCAAAGATCGTGCTTGACGGGAGCACTTAAATGTGGAAAAATCAAAGATCCTTTATGTGACAGGAGCACTCTGCTGTTTTAAAATACATTTTACAAAACACAAATCAAAGATCGTGCTTGACGGGAGCGCTTAAATGTGGAAAAATCAAAGATCCTTTATGTGACAGGAGCACTCTGCTGTATTAAAATATACAAAACACAAATCAAAGATCGTGCTTGACGGGAGCACTTAAATGTGGAAAAATCAAAGATCCTTTATGTGACAGGAGCACTCTGCTGTATTAAAATTTACAAAACACAAATCAAAGATCGTGCTTGACGGGAGCACTTAAATGTGGAAAAATCAAAGATCCTTTATGTGACAGGAGCACTCTGCTGTATTAAAATTTACAAAACACAAATCAAAGATCGTGCTTGACGGGAGCACTTAAATGTGGAAAAATCAAAGATCCTTTATTAGAAAGGAGCACTCTGCTGTATTAAAATTTACAAAACACAAATCAAAGATCGTGCTTGACGGGAGCACTTAAATGTGGAAAAATCAAAGATCCTTGATGTGACAGGAGCACTCTGCTGTATTAAAATTTACAAAACACAAATCAAAGATCGTGCTTGACGGGAGCACTTAAATGTGGAAAAATCAAAGATCCTTTATGTGACAGGAGCTCTCTGCTGTATTAAAATTTACAAAACACAAATCAAAGATCGTGCTTGACGGGAGCACTTAAATGTGGAAAAATCAAAGATCCTTTATTAGACAGGAGCACTCTGCTGTATTATAATTTACAAAACACAAATCAAAGATCGTGCTTGACGGGAGCACTTAAATGTGGAAGAATCAAAGATCCTTTATGTGACAGGAGCACTCTGCTGTATTAAAATTTACAAAACACAAATCAAAGATCGTGCTTGACGGGAGCACTTAAATGTGGAAAAATCAAAGATCCTTTATGTGACAGGAGCACTCTGCTGTATTAAAATATACAAAACACAAATCAAAGATCGTGCTTGACGGGAGCACTTAAATGCGGAAAAATCAAAGATCCTTTCTTTGACAGGAGCACTGTGCTGTATTAAAATATACAAAACACAAATCAAAGATCGTGCTTGACGGGAGCACTTAAATGTGGAAAAATCAAAGATCCTTTATGTGACAGGAGCTCTCTGCTGTATTAAAATTTACAAAACACAAATCAAAGATCGTGCTTGACGGGAGCACTTAAATGTGGAAAAATCAAAGATCCTTTATGTGACAGGAGCACTCTGCTGTATTAAAATTTACAAAACACAAATCAAAGATCGTGCTTGACGGGAGGACTTAAATGTGGAAAAATCAAAGATCCTTTATGTGACAGGAGCACTCTGCTGTATTAAAATTTACAAAACACAAATCAAAGATCGTGCTTGACGGGAGCACTTAAATGTGGAAAAATCAAAGATCCTTTATGTGACAGGAGCACTCTGCTGTATTAAAATATACAAAACACAAATCAAAGATCGTGCTTGACGGGAGCACTTAAATGTGGAAAAATCAAAGATCCTTTTAGTGACAGGAGCACTCTGCTGTATTAAAATACATGTTACAAAACACAAATCAAAGATCGTGCTTGACGGGAGCACTTAAATGTGGAAAAATCAAAGATCCTTTATGTGACAGGAGCACTCTGCTGTATTAAAATTTACAAAACACAAATCAAAGATCGTGCTTGACGGGAGCACTTAAATGTGGAAAAATCAAAGATCCTTTATGTGACAGGAGCACTCTGCTGTATTAAAATTTACAAAACACAAATCAAAGATCGTGCTTGACGGGAGCACTTAAATGTGGAAAAATCAAAGATCCTTTATGTGACAGGAGCACTCTGCTGTATTAAAATATACAAAACACAAATCAAAGATCGTGCTTGACGGGAGCACTTAAATGCGGAAAAATCAAAGATCCTTTCTTTGACAGGAGCACTGTGCTGTATTAAAATATACAAAACACAAATCAAAGATCGTGCTTGACGGGAGCACTTAAATGTGGAAAAATCAAAGATCCTTTATGTGACAGGAGCACTCTGCTGTATTAAAATTTACAAAACACAAATCAAAGATCGTGCTTGACGGGAGCACTTAAATGTGGAAGAATCAAAGATCCTTTATGTGACAGGAGCACTCTGCTATATTAAAATTTACAAAACACAAATCAAAGATCGTGCTTGACGGGAGCACTTAAATGTGGAAAAATCAAAGATCCTTTATGTGACAGGAGCACTCTGCTGTATTAAAATTTACAAAACACAAATCAAAGATCGTGCTTGACGGGAGCACTTAAATGTGGAAAAATCAAAGATCCTTTATGTGACAGGAGCACTCTGCTGTATTAAAATATACAAAACACAAATCAAAGATCGTGCTTGACGGGAGCACTTAAATGCGGAAAAATCAAAGATCCTTTCTTTGACAGGAGCACTCTGCTGTATTAAAATATACAAAACACAAATCAAAGATCGTGCTTGACGGGAGCACTTAAATGTGGAAAAATCAAAGATCCTTTATGTGACAGGAGCACTCTGCTGTTTTAAAATTTACAAAACACAAATCAAAGATCGTGCTTGACGGGAGCACTTAAATGTGGAAAAATCAAAGATCCTTTATGTGACAGGAGCACTCTGCTGTATTAAAATACATGTTACAAAACACAAATCAAAGATCGTGCTTGACGGGAGCACTTAAATGTGGAAAAATCAAAGATCCTTTATGTGACAGGAGCACTCTGCTGTATTAAAATTTACAAAACACAAATCAAAGATCGTGCTTGACGGGAGCACTTAAATGTGGAAAAATCAAAGATCCTTTATGTGACAGGAGCACTCTGCTGTATTAAAATTTACAAAACACAAATCAAAGATCGTGCTTGACGGGAGCACTTAAATGTGGAAAAATCAAAGATCCTTTATTAGAAAGGAGCACTCTGCTGTATTAAAATTTACAAAACACAAATCAAAGATCGTGCTTGACGGGAGCACTTAAATGTGGAAAAATCAAAGATCCTTGATGTGACAGGAGCACTCTGCTGTATTAAAATTTACAAAACACAAATCAAAGATCGTGCTTGACGGGAGCACTTAAATGTGGAAAAATCAAAGATCCTTTATGTGACAGGAGCTCTCTGCTGTATTAAAATTTACAAAACACAAATCAAAGATCGTGCTTGACGGGAGCACTTAAATGTGGAAAAATCAAAGATCCTTTATGTGACAGGAGCACTGTGCTGTATTAAAATATACAAAACACAAATCAAAGATCGTGCTTGACGGGAGCACTTAAATGTGGAAAAATCAAAGATACAAAAGATCGTTTCTTTGACAGGAGCACTCTGCTGTATTAAAATACATGTTACAAAACACAAATCAAAGATCGTGCTTGACGGGAGCACTTAAATGT
>NC_084753.1:7441082-7451082 GCF_033978785.1 Entelurus aequoreus
ATTAAAATGTTAAAAATAAGTCAGATTATTATTATTTTTTAAATTATTTAACGCTTACAGTAAATCTCTATATCAACTTCAAGTTGATATAAAGTAATACAAATTAAAAAAAAATGTTTTATTGCTTTTCTGTTAAAAACAACTTAGTTTTTTTTTTTATAGTAAAACTGAAATATGCAATATTTAGTAATTAGAGCCCTAAAATATAAATAATGCAGGACACCATTGATTTTAATTCCTTCATATACAGTGCAAAGATAAATAAAAAATCATTAAATATATTTGGGATCCAAAAGGTGCCCCACTCATAAAGTGATACATTTTTATTAGTTTTTTCTTTTACTTTCAACACTTAAATTACGAGACCAACGTCAGATATATCTGTCCATTTTACGTTTGGACTATTATTTTGTTTGTTTTATGCTCTTTTGTCAAAGAAAACTTTGATATTTTTATATGGCTACTACACAATATATGCAATATTTACCACATAAAACATTTTCAAGTGAAATATTTGAAGTCATTGGAGCCCTGAAAATAATTCATTATAACATGGATTTTTTTGTCATTATTTTTTTTTTTTGAGCAATGGCAAAAAAAGAAAAATAAAGAAAGACAAAAGAAAAAAAAACAGCCTGCATGGCAGCTTTTGTGTCAACATTGCAACTTTTTCTCGTTAGATTTCACCTCATTCTACTTTTTTTAATGTTCTTTTTTATTTTTTACAATAGTATTTCCAGAATGTGTGGCGGGCCGCTAAACAATTAGCTGCGGGCCGCAAATGGCCCCCGGCCGCACTTTGGACACCCCTGCTATATGAGATAGGCTCCAGCACCCCCCGCGACCCCGTAAGGCAGTGGTCCCCAACCTTTTTGTACTTGAAAATTTGTCCCACGGACCGAGGGGGTCCTAAAGAAATACATATCATGTGTGCTTACGGACTGTATCCCTGCAGACGACTGTATTGATTTATAATGTATATATTGTGTTTTTATGTTGATTTAATTTTTTTTTAAATTTCTTGTGCAGCCGGTGGTTGGGGACCACTGCCGTAAGGGACAAACGGTAGAAAATGGATGGATACATATACATAGTCGAGGTTACTATGGTTTATCCGTTCTACAGTGCTCAATATCGGGGTAGAGCGGAATATACGTTAGGTCAGGAAAAAACACATCCCTACAAGCCTGTTTTACGGGTTTCCCTGCTCTTCAGGGGATTTTATTGAAGTGTCTGTGGTTGTTACACACATAAATATATAGGGTACATTACATGGGGGGGTGGCCATTGTTACACAGTAGTTACGGCATGATAAGACCAGTTCCTTGGTCTTAATAAAATCCCCTGAAGAGAAGTTGTACTGCATTGTAATCTTTTGTTTTGTGATTGTGTGATGTAAGAAGAATAGTCTCCACTGCGGTGTAGACTAATGGGGATCCTTAAAGGCCTACTGGAATTACATTTTTTGTATTTAAACGGGGATAGCAGATCCATTCTATGTGTCATACTTGATCATTTCGCAATATTGCCATATTTTTGCTGAAAGGATTTAGTAGAGAACATCGACGATAAAGTTTGCAACTTTTGGTCTCTGATAAAAAAAGCCTTGCCTGTACCGGAAGTAGCGTGACGTCACAGGTTGAAAGGCTCCTCACATTTCCCCGTTGTTTACACCAGCAGCGAGAGCGATTCGGACCGAGAAAGCGACGATTACCCCATTAATTTGAGCCAGGATGAAAGATTCGTGGATGAGGAACGTGAGAGTGAAGCCAGCCAGCCCTCATCTGCTCATCAACACCCGTGCTCACCTGCGTTCCAACGATCGACGGCGCGACGAAGGACTTCACCCGATCATCGTTGCGGTCGGCGGCTAGCGTCGGCTAGCGCGTCTGCTATCCAAGTCAAAGTCCTCCTGGTTGTGTTGCTGCAGCCAGCCGCTAATACACCGATCCCACCTACAGCTTTCTTTTTTGCAGTCTTCATTGTTCATTAAACAAATTGCAAAAGATTCACCAACACAGATGTCCAGAATACTGTGGAATTTTGCGATGAAAACAGAGCTTTTTTGTATTGGGTACAATGTGTCCCAATATTTCCGTTTAACTAGTGACGTCACGCGCATACGTCATCATACATAGACGTTTTCAACCGGAATTTTAGCGGGGATTTTAAAATGTCACTTTATAAGTTAACCCGGCCGTATTGGCATGTGTTGCAATGTTAAGATTTCATCATTGATATATAAACTATCAGACTGCGTGGTCGCTAGTAGTGGCTTTCAGTACCTTTAAGAAACTAAACTTCAATAACAAAATAAACACATCCCCAATGATTAATAAAGTGCATTTTTACCTTGGCTACACCAGGACAAACAGGTGTTTGGGTGAGGGACCAAAGGGGTCAGTGGTCGTGAGTGGTGTGGCGGCCTAAATGAGGGACCTGGGCGCTGGGATCGTGGGCTCACTTCTCTGGTGGGGTAGAAGCCACAATGTTTACATATAGTCAGTCAGGCGTACCTCGCCGCAGAAGCAGTCCTCTTCAGAGGGTCTGGAAACTCTTTTCTCTGTGGTGTTGCAAGCAGGAGTGTCAATACTTGCGGCCCCCCCGGCTCAGACCCTGTACGCTGGAGTCCAACCCAGTGGACGAGAGCGTAGTACTGGAAGTGACGGTTTATGCGCCAGACAAAAGCTCAGAGATGGTTGAATATCAAGATAACAATAAATAGTTACATCCTCTTTTTGTGCAAAACAGCGTGAGAAGGAACAACCTGACAGAATGTGCAAGGTGAGAGAGGCCTGGAGGAGTGACACCTCCACACCTTTGCAGACAATGCGAGGACCTTGTGATGCAAACACAGTCCTCGGCAACAGACAGTTTCTATGGCAACAGAGATCTGCCTAAGTTCCTTGTTGACAAATGACAGCTCTCCCTTCCTCAGCTTTCCATTGGCGATGCAATACAGGCGCCTCTCTACACCGCTTTTGTCTGCAAGTCACACCATATGCGCTCCCCACATGGTCTGATTTGCTGTGGCGCACACACACACACACACACACACACACACACACACACACACACACACACACACACACACACACACACACACACACACACACACACACACACACACACACACACACACACACACACACACACACACACACACACACACACACACACACATCTTTCTTCCGGTGGCTAACAATAAAAAACAATTTTTTAAATATATATATATACAGTATATAGCAGATTTTTACATACAGTACATTATATATATGTATGTATATATATATACTGTATATATGTATGTATATATATATACTGTATATATATATATATATATATATATATATATATATATATATATGTATATCACAATATATATATTTACATACATATATACACATATATAAATATGTTTGTGTGTGTATGTATATACATATATAATGTGTACATGTATGTGTGTATACATACATGTATATACTGTATGTATGTATATATATATATATATATATATATATATATATATATATATATATATGTAAATATATACATATATATATATATATATATATATATATATATATATATATATATATATATATATATATATATATATTTACATACATATACATATATATATGTGAATCACAATATGTATACTGTATATATATTTATGTGTATATATATATATATGTAAATATATATATATATATATATGTATATATATATATTAGGGATGTCCGATAATGGCTTTTTGCCGATATCCGATATTGTCCAACTCTTTAATTGCCGATATCAACCGATACTGATATCAACCGATATATACAGTCGTGGAACTAACACATTATTATGCCTAATTTGGACAACCAGGTATGGTGAAGATAAGGTCCTTTTTAAAAAAATTAATAAAATAAGATAAATAAATTAAAAACATTTTCTTGAATAAAAAAAAAAAGTAAAACAATATAAAAAGAGTTACATAGAAACTAGTAATGAATGAAAATGAGTAAAATTAACTGTTAAAGGTTAGTACTATTAGTGGAGCAGCAGCACGCACAATCATGTGTGCTTACGGACTGTATCCCTTGCAGACTGTATCGATATATATTGATATATAATGTAGGAAGCAGAATATTAATAACAATATATATACATATACAGTATGTAAATGTATATATATATATATATATATATATATATATATATATATATATATATATATATATATATATATATATATATATATATATATATATATATATATATATACACAATGCAGCACCAACTCTTCCGGGACGCTACAATATAAACAAACACCATTGGTGGATCTACACCTAACATCCACTGTAATGATACCACGTACAATAGCGTATCTAGTCGATACTACTATAATTACATCTATATTTTTTTAACATCACAAAATCTTATTTTTTTATATTGTGTGTGAGTGTGAGTGTGAATGTTGTCTGTCTATTTGTGTTGGCCCTGCAATGAGGTGGCGACTTGTCCGGGGTGTAACCCGCCTTCCGCCCGAATGCAGCTGGGATAGGCTCCAGCGCCCCCCGTGACCCTGAGAGGGACAAGCGGTGAAAAACGGATGGATGGATATTATGTTTATAAAGTCAGTAAATACGTCCCTGGACACATGAGGACTTTGAATATGACCAATGTATGATCCTGTAACTACTTGGTATCACATCGATACCTAAATGTGTGGTATCATCCAAAACTAATGTCAAGTATGAAAGAAGAGAAGAATAAGTGATTATTACATTTGAACAGAAGTGTAGATAGAACATGTTAAAACTGAAATATTAACAGTAAATGAACAAGTGGATTAATAATCAATTTTTACAGTTTGTCCCTCATAATGTGTACAACATAATAGGTGTATAAATGACACAATATGTTACTGCATAGACTAATTAGGAGTCTTTGTTTGTTTACTTACTACTAAAAGACAAGTTGTCTAGTATGTTCAACATTTTATTTAAGGACTAAATGACAATAATAAACATATGTTTCATGTACACTAACATTTGTTGTTACAATAATGACATTTTTTGTGGTCCCCTTTATTTAGAAAAGTACCAAAAAGGACCGAAATACTTTTGCTATCGATACCGGTACCAAAATATTGCACACATTGGCAGGTACGGAAACATTTAGTTTTCTTGTAATATCCCGGCGTGCGGTATAAACTGGGTATATTTGCAGATGTAACAACAGTTGCATGACCTGAGACGTGCACACAAAGATGGAGGCATCCTTGGCGAGTGTGATGAACAGATGATCCATCATCCTCACCTCGCATCACATGTTCACACCAGACTTGAGATTTCTCCTCCTGCACACACACACACACATGCGTCACAATGGCTTAGCAGGCTTTCAAGCGATGTGAATGAACGCCATCCCAGAGCTGCACAATTTGAGCGCCAATCCGGTAATTAGTGCCGTCACGCCGAGCGCTATTAGCGGATCAAAGGAACATTTCACTGTCCCATGTCAGCGAGCCCCACGTTGCACCAGCAGATAAGAGTATTTTTAACAGCCCATAATAACAAGCTTTTCAAAATCGCCCCCCCGCCCCCCGCGTGAACCCCTAATTTGCATGCGACGGAGAAGAGCCGCCACGTTTCATGTTTGCATGGATTCTGCACGGACACGTTGTGCAGGAACCCGATGAAAGGAGTCGAGAATAGAAAAGGAACCGCTTTATTTTTTGCTCATCTTGACGTAAATCACAGAACATGACCTCAAATGTTGTTTTTCATATCAGACAGTTTGGCTACACCGGGGGTCGGCAACCCAAAACGTTGAATCTTGGACCAAAAATACAAAAAAAATCTGTCTGGAGCCGCAAAAAAAGTGAAAAGTCTTATACAAGTGTTAGTTGTGAGTAAACAACCTCAAAGTGCTACAGTGTATTAAAAAAATAAAATAAAATAAAAAGATAATACAAATAAAAACTAGAACAGGCTAATAGCTAGAACTAGTATGCATATATCTAAAAAAAAAGCTTTTTTTTTTAAAAAAGAAGGGTTTTTAAGCCTTTTTTAAAAGCATCCACAGTCTGTGGTACCCTCAGGTGGTCAGGGAGAGCGTTCCACGGACTGGGAGCGACGGAACAGAAAGCCCCGTCTCTCGTTGTTCGTAGCTTTGTCCTCGGAGGTTAAAGCTACGGAACTCTCTCCCTGACCACCTGAGGGCACTACAGACTGTGGATGCTTTTAAAAAAGGCTTAAAAATCCTTCTTTTTAAAAAAAAAAAAAAAGTCTTTTTTTTTTTAGATATACACTACCGTTCAAAAGTTTGGGGTCACCCAAGCAATTTAGTGGAATAGCCTTCATTTCTAAGAACAAGAATAGACTGTCGAGTTTCAGATGAAAGTTCTCTTTTTCTGGCCATTTTGAGCCTTTAATTGACCCCACAAATGTGATGCTCCAGAAACTCAATATGCTCAAAGGAAGGTCAGTTTTGTAGCTTCTGTAACGAGCTAAAGTGTTTTCAGATGTGTGAACATGATTGCACAAGGGTTTTCTAATCATCAATTAGCCTTCTGAGCCAATGAGCAAACACATTGTACCATTAGAACACTGGAGTGATAGTTGCTGGAAATGGGCCTCTATACACCCATGTAGATATTGCACCAAAAAGCAGACATTTGCAGCTAGAATAGTCATTTACCACATTAGCAATGTATAGAGTGTATTTCTTTCAAGTTAAGACTAGTTTAAAGTTATCTTCATTGAAAAGTACAGTGCTTTTCCTTCAAAAATAAGGACATTTACATGTGACCCCAAACTTTTGAACGCTAGTGTATGCATACTACTTCTAGCTATTAAGTAAAGGAACTTAAATGAGCTCAAATATAGCTACAAACGAGGCATGATGATGCAATATGTGCATACGGCGAGCCTAAATTGCGTGTTAGTGCCGATTAGCTCGCAGTGACGGACCAAGTATGCCCGATTAGCACTCCAACACAAGTCAATAACATCAACAAAGCTCACCTTTGTGCGTTCACGCACGGCACAAAACGTTTGGCGGACAAAACGTGGCAGCGTCGGAGAAAGTTGCGCGTGTAAACAAACCGCCGAGTCGCAGTCCACGCGACGGTGAGTTCGAGGGCCGCTGAAATGAGCAGGACAAAATGGCGCTCGCCAAATAGTGTCATCAGTGAAGCATGAACACAAAGTGTGGTAGTTTCAACAATTAGGAAGGTTTGTGTCGTGTTTGTCCTCCTCCAGCTACCGTATTAACAACAAAGATGTTTTTCACCCCATCTTTTTTTCCATTTCCATACATTTTTGAAAAAGCTCCATGTTTTTATTTGGGCTTTCAGTACAGAGCTGCGGGAAAGTCTCTCTGTGGGACAAAATACTCAGGATTTTATTTTGTAACAGCGTAGAAGAGGAGAATTTGTCGGTAGTCACAGTTGGCAAAATAGTCATTAGCGACGTTGAACATCAGATGAGCGTTAGTTGGCGAGGAAGAGGGTCTGATAGCTGTCAAAATAAGGAGTTGTTGTTGAAAGCCAGCTTGGCGTGTGATCTATTATTTACAGCCTTTTCTTTTACGCCTGCAACATACCTTTTAAGAGTGCAAAAGTGAGAGCTATTTTCTTCTTCGCACTCGTGTTGTCATTAGTCCGTCCTTCTTTTGAATGCATTGTAAGAAACTACAATTGGTACTTAAAGGCCTACTGAAATGAAGTTTTTTTTTATTTAAACGGGGATAGCAGATGCATTCTATGTGTCATACTTGATCATTTCGCGATATTGCCATATTTTTGCTGAAAGGATTTAGTAGAGAACATCGACGATAAAGTTCGCAACTTTTGGTCTCTGATTAAAAAAAAGCCTTGCCTGTACCGGAAGTAGCGTGACGTAGTCAGTTGATCGCCTCCTCATATTTTCCTATTGTTTTCAACGCAGCTAGAGCGATTCGGACCGAGAAAGCGACGATTACCCCATTAATTTGAGCCAGGATGAAAGATTTGTGGATGAGGAACGTTAGAGTGAAGGACTAGAATGCAGTGCAAGACATACATTTTTTCACTCTGACCGTAACTTAGGTACAAGCTGGCTCATTGGATTCCACACTCTCTCCTTTTTCTATTGTGGATCACGGATTTGTATTTTAAACCACCTCGGATACTATATCATACTTGCCAACCCTCCCGTTTTTAGCGGGAGACTCCCGGTATTCAGCGCCTCTCCCGATAACCTCCCGGCAGAAATGTTCTCCCGACAAACTCCCGGTATTCAGCCGGAGCTGGAGGCCACGCCCCCTCCAGCTCAATGCGGACCTGAGTGGGGACAGCCTGTTCTCACGTCCGCTTTCCCACAATATAAACAGCGTGCCTGCCCAATGACGTCATAACATCTAGGGTTTTTAGAGAGTGCACAACTGCGCACACAACAAGTAGACGAAGCAGAAGAACGAGGAAGTTACAGACATGGCGACGCCGTCGACGAGCAAGATGAAGAAATACGCTTGCAAGTTCCAAAACGAATGAAAACAAGAATTTAAGTTCTTCCAGGACAGTTCGAAGGGGAAGGGGTATGTAATTATGTTGCCTGTACATTTTGTAGAACAGACTTCTCCATTGAACACGGGGGCCAAAATGATATACTCAGACATGAACGGAGAAGTTAAACAGGACAATGCTGCCATCTACTGGATAGCCTCCGGAACACTAAAGTTCAAGTATTTATTTTATTTATATGTATAATAAAATAAATATATATATATAGCTAGAATTATTCTAGCTATATATATATATATATATATATATATATATATAGCTAGAATTAATCTAGCTATATATATATATATATATATATATATATATATATATATATATATATATATATATGAAATACTTGAGTTGGTGAATTCTAGCTGTAAATATACTCTCCTCTTAACCACGCCCTTAACCCCCCCCCCCCCCCCCCCGACCACGCCGCCGCGCCCCCCCGCCCCACCTCCCGATATCGGAGGTCTCAAGGTTGGCAAGTATGTACTATATCCTCTTGAAAAATGAGAGTCGAGAACGCGAAATGGACATTCACAGTGACTTATCTCCACGACAATACATCGACGAAACACTTTAGCTACGGAGCTAACGTGATAGCATCGTGCTTATTAACTGCATATAGAAACAAAAGAAATAAACCCCTGACTGGAAGGATAGACAGAAGATCAACAATACTATTAAACCATGGACATGTAACTACACGGTTAATGCTTTCCAGCCTGGCGAAGGTTAAAAATGCTGTTGCTAACGACGCCATTGAAGCTAACTTAGCTACGGAGCTAACATGATAGCATCGTGCTTAACTGAAGCTAACTTAGTATAACGGGACCTCACAGAGCTATGATAAAAACATTAGCGCTCCACCTACGCCAGCCAGCCCTCATCTGCTCATCAACACCCGTACTCACCTGCGTTCCAGCGATCGACGGTGCGACGAAATTACTTCACCACGATCATCCGTGCGGTCGGTGGCTAGCGTCGGCTAGCGCGTCTGCTATCCAAGTCAAAGTCCTCCTGGTTGTGTTGCTGCAGCCAGCCGCTAATACACCGATCCCACCTACAGCTTTCTTCTTTGCAGTCTCCATTGTTCATTAAACAAATTGCAAAAGATTCACCAACACAGATGTCCAGAATACTGTTGAATTTTGAGATGAAAACAGAGCTATTTTGTATTGAATTCAATGGGGTACCGATACTTGTGTTTCACTGGCTACATCATGCGCATACGTCATCATCCAAAGACGTTTTCAAGCGGAAGTTTAGCGGGAAATTTAAAATGTCACTTTATAAGTTAACCCGGCCGTATTGGCATGTGTTGCAATGTTAAGATTTCATCATTGATACATAAACTGTCAGACTGCGTGGTCGCTAGTAGTGGCTTTCAGTAGGCCTTTAAAGGAAAACTGCACTTTTTATTTGGAATTTTGCCTCTCCTTCACAATCATTATGATG
>NC_084753.1:7456082-7458582 GCF_033978785.1 Entelurus aequoreus
ACAAAAACCAAGGTCGAATGTGAGCAAGATCTTACTGTCTGTGGCCCCGCTGGTACCAGTAGTGGACCCTGAGAAGATCTTCTGGGTTCCATTCACAATGTGCCACCTCTTCGTCTTCCCGGAGTTCACCTTCCTCCTCCTCTCCCGTGCTACCTGACAAGCAGCGGTCCGCCTGTGTCCTGGCACAGTCCGCCTGGGCCCTGGCACAGTCCGCCTGAGTCCTGGTGCGGCCCAGCAGGCTCCGAGTCCGACTTTTCTGTTTGGACTTGCCTTGGACCTGACCCGATTGTCTTCTTTCACTAACTTCCTGGTGGTCCATCTCCTCTCCCTCGCCATCATGGCCTTCCACGGCGCCCAGTCCGAACTTGCGCTGACCGGGTGTTTGCAAGACGGAGGACGAGTGCGGCGAGGGCAGTTCTGCCTGGTACACGGACAGCGGGAGGGGAAGGTAGTGACCCGCGGTGTAGAGGCAACAACATGTCTGCGCGCAGTCATCCCCCGGTCCCGCCCGCACCGTGCGGAGCCGCTTACGAAACGGCGGTCCGGCCTGGGGCGGCAAGCAGATCGGGGCGGGTCCAGTCCTGCTGAGCACCTGGTTTGTAGGACTGGAGCCAGGTGGCAAGATGGTGGTCAGAAAGGGGTTGGCAGGGAAGCACCAGTCGGCGCTCTGGAGGAGGATCTCCGTTCTCAGACGGCGGAGGAGGTTGTTGACCAGGACCGAGCGTCGCAGAAACGCCTCGGGATCGTCGATGAAACGCATCTTCTCCAGGGAGAGACGCAGCACGTGTGCCCGCTCCTCCAGAACTGGTGCCACCTGGGGGGGTTAGACCCAAATAACCAAGCAAAGATCAGCAGAATCATCAACATTTTAGCACACATTTTCCTCAGAATCATTTTCAATCCAAATGTACACTCAGATGCATGTTTTTTTGTCACTATTTACCTTTTTTTTTGACACTATTTACCTCTTTTTGTCACCATGTACATTTTTGTTTGTCACTATTTACCTTTTTTTTGTCACCATTCACCTTTTTTTTGTCACTATGTACCTTTTTGTTTGTCACTATTCACCTTTTTTTGTCACTATGTACCTTTTTTTTTCACTATTTACCTTTTTTGTCACTATTCACCTTTTTTTTTTACACTTATATACCTTTTTTTGTCCCTATTTACCTTTTTTTGACACTATTTACCTTTTTTTGTCACTATGTACCTTTTTGTTTGTCACTATTTACTTTTTTTGTCACTATTCACCTTTTTTTTTACGCTATTTACCTTTTTTGTTTGTCACTATTTACTTTTTTGGTCACTATTTACCTTTTTTTAAAACTCTATTTACCTTTTTTTGTCACTATGTACCTTTTTGTTTGTCACTATTTACCTTTTTTTGTCACTATTTACCTTTTTTTGACACTGTTTACCTTTTTGCTTGTCACAATTTACCTTTTTTGTCACTATTTACCTTTTTTGGACATTATTTACCTTTTTTGTCACTATTTACCTTTTTTTGACACTATTTACCTTTTTTGTCACTATTTGCTTTTTTCTTGTCATTATTTACCTTTTTTGACACATTTACCTTTTTTGTCACTATGTACCTTTTTCTTGTCACTAGTTACCTTTTTCAATCAATCAAAGTTTATTTATATAGCCCTAAATCACAAGTGTCTCAAAGGGCTGCACAAGCCACGACATCCTCAGCTCAGATCCCACATGTACACTCAGATGCATGTTTTTTTGTCAGCACTTACCTTTTTTTTGACACTATTTACCTTTTTTGTCACTATGTACCTTTTTTGTCACAATTTACCTTTTTTTGACACTATTTACCTTTTTTGTCACTATGTACCTTTTTGTTTGTCACAATTTACCTTTTTTGTCCCTATTTACCTTTTTTTGTCACTATGTACCTTTTTGTTTGTCACTATTTACCTTTTTTGTCACTGTTTACCTTTTTCAATCAATCAATCAAAGTTTATTTATACAGCCCAAAATCACAATTGTCTCAAAGGGCTGCACAAGCCACAACGACATCCTCAGCTCAGATCCCACATGTACACTCAGATGCATGTTTTTTTGTCACCACTTACCTTTTTTTTTGGACACTATTTACCTTTTTTGTCACTATGTACCTTTTTTTTGTCCCTATTTACCTTTTTTGACACTATTTACCTTTTTTCGGTCACTATTTACCCTTCTCTGTCACTATTTGTCTTTCTTTGGTCACTATTTAGCTTTTTTTGTCACTATTTACCTTTTTTTTTAATCACAGGTTTGTTAGAAAGCACCACCTGTGACCTTTGAGAAGTATATATAACTTTTGAATTTGAATGACTACTTCAGGTCTGCTATTAATAACAATTTGTATTCAAAATAAAGACAACTATGAGGAAAACACAAACATCTAATATGCAATTATTGGTATTTTAAAAAAAAAAAACTAAATATGTGGTATGTTAAATAAGAAGTCTAAATTGTAGTGATACGAAAATATCGATAC
>NC_084753.1:7463582-7483582 GCF_033978785.1 Entelurus aequoreus
AACAAACTCGCATTTACCATAGTTCTACATTTTCTCTAACGCAAATTCCTCTCGCTTGAGAGTCCTTACAACAGAGTGGGGTTGTACGGTATACCGGTACTAGTAAAGTACCACGATACTAATTAATCATATTTGGTACTATACCGCCTCTAAAAAGTACCGGTACACCCATTCCCCTTTTTTTCTTTTAACGGGCATGACGGCGTGTCGTCACGTCATGACATTGCTGGTTTTACGAGCAGAGGAGCATGTTGGGCAGCGCGCACACACAGAGTACTTACAAGCAGTGTGTAGACAGAAAAGGGAGAATGGACGCATTTTGGTGTACAAAGTAAAGATAAAGGTGAAGTTATAACTAGGGATGATGCTCGAACCCGGTTTTCCCGGTTGTTCGATAAGAAAAGAACCGAGTCCTCGGACTCGAATCCCTTTTTGAGAACCGGTACCCAGTGTTTCCCATAAACTGTCAAGATACCTGTGGCGGTGGGGGCGTGGCTATGGGCGTGGTCACCATGACATCATCGAGTAATTTGCACAATTTACTACAATGATTTGATTTTCTCTAAAAAGGCTCAAAAAATGTATACTTACTAATTAATAATAACAGTTTTGTTTTAAACGTCCATCCATCCATTTTACAATATAATTACAACACTTTATGTACATATTTATATACAGATTTGAACAATAAGTTATTCACTGAAATATATTTATTAATTGTGGTTCTCACAAAAAATATATCTTATAAAATATAAAAGCTAAAATGTCTCTTAAAGCTCTGCCCCTTTAATTAGTGCATACTAAATAATTTAACTTTAGCCAACTACTACAACCATATTATTTACCAGCAACATAAAGTGAAACAGAGGCAGAGGTGTCCTGCCACAGTCAGTAACAAATAAACAGAAAACAGTAGTGGTGGTAGATAGACACAGAGCTTCATCAAACATCTGATCCACTGAACAAAGAGCTCCAAAAATCTTGAACTTTAGACTGCCATCAGTTTTACTCCCTACACTTAACCATGTGTTTCCTACTGCCTGCAGACTTTGCACCCTTTGTTATATACACATGTTGTGTTTCTAATAGAAATACATTTAATAAAGGCAACAAGAGAAGTATCCTATACTTCTCTTTTGTAAAGTAAATCTGAACAGCCGATATGGGCATCTACATCAACTATATGATTTGCCTGAGAAGCTGGAGTGGACCAAAAAAAAATAAATAAAATAAAATAATTTTTTTTTATTTGTGGCGGACGTAATTCTTTCGTGGCGGGCCGCCACAAATAAATGAATGTGTGGGAAACCCTGTATATATATATATATATATATACAGTATATATATACACATCTACATATACATATATATATCTACATATACATATATATACACACACATACATATATATACACACACATACATATATATATATATATATATATATATATATATATATATATATATATATATATATATATACATATATATACATACATATATATACATACATATATATACATATATATATATATATATATATACATATATATATATATATATATATATATATACATATATATATATATACATATATATATATATACATATATATATATATATACATATATATATATATACATATATATATATATATACATATATATATATATACATATATATATATATATATATATATATATATATATATACATAT
This sequence comes from Entelurus aequoreus, assembly GCF_033978785.1. Taxonomy (NCBI): domain Eukaryota; kingdom Metazoa; phylum Chordata; class Actinopteri; order Syngnathiformes; family Syngnathidae; genus Entelurus; species Entelurus aequoreus. The sequence goes on from NC_084753.1 coordinate 7,465,300, forward strand.
ATATATATATATATATATATATATATATATATATATATATATATATATATATATATATACATATATATATATATATACATACAGTAATATTACGTCCACATGGCAGACATGCTGGCTATGCTCCAGACAATTGCGCACGTCTTGTTTACTTCATCACGACATCCAGTTTCGGCAGCGATGTTTTCGATGATCAAAGTCTTTTTTCGGTGGCCAAATGTTCGGTGCATCATTAGTCAACAGTGCACACATAATAGGCTATATATATCCATTCTTACTACAAAAACAAAGACCATGTTTTCTGCAAAAAAAACAACCCTCCAACGAGGGCTAATTATGTCACCACCATTGAGCGTGGCTGCCATGGTTCATTAGCGTCTTTTGCCATGTGCCTTTTTCCCCCAGAGCTGCTTCTTTACCCACAGCTATTTTCTTCTCCATCACCTCCCCTCACGTCTGCTGTTGCCACGTTTGCTGGAGCACAAAGGAACACGCATACCATCACTCCCTCTGCCCTCCGTAGGGACCTCCGTCTTGACAACCCCCGCCTTCCTTTACCGAGTCTTTCAACCGCCCGTCTCTCTCTTCCACGCCGTCTGTCTGACATCCTTTCAACGGCGGTCACAGTTGACAGCCGACTCAACTCCGGCGGTACAAAAAAACCCACAACAAAGACAACTAGAAGAGGCAATTCCTGAAGGAATTGCATGTGAATGCTCCAATGCTGAAGTTGAAGTGAAATGCTGACAGAATGTAGTATGAATGTAAGAATAGTGTGAATGTTGGAATGGTTTCAAAGTGGAAGAGTTCAAATTTCCAGGAAAACTGGAGTTTGGTTTGGAACTTGGGAAAGCATTAGTTTGAATGTCCAGGATGAGTGGAATGTGTTGATGGTGGAATAATTTGAATAGCTCAAAAAATGTGGGAATTGTGCAACTTGGTAAAATGTCCCATTCATTTCAATGGAAACTTCCTGGAAATTTGGGGAAAAGTGGTATTTTTAGAAAATGATTAGGAGCATGAAGTGGTTGTTTAAATTTCCAGGATGAATTGAATGTGTTGAAGGTGGAATGGCTTGAATAAGTTGAACAATGTGGGAATTGTGCAAGTTGGAAACATCTCCAATTCGTTTCAATGGTAACTTCCTGGAAATTTGGGGAAAAGTGGGATTTTTAGAAAAAGATTAGGAGCATGAATGTGCTGAATGAGCTGAATTGGTTGGTGTTGGAATTGTTAAAATCGGTCAAGAAATGTTGAAGTAGTAACAGTTTTTTAATTGAAAAATGGTATTACAGAATTTCGGGAAAACTGGGAATGTTTCTAGTTCCTAAACCGACTTGTTTTTTTGTCCAGACTAAGAAGAATGTTTTGACAGTGGAACGAAAAATGTGAAAGGAGTCATCGCACTAGAAAAAGGTTGGAAATAAGGATAGACAAAAACAGGAATTCCCGGAAATTTGTTGAACGTGGAAAAGTGGTTGTTTTTTGGATGGTAAGAGGCGGGGAGCGAACCTGCAACCCTCAGGTTTCTGGCACGGTTGCTCTACCCACTACGCCATGCCGCCCGTTTTAGGTGTAACTGTACAATACGAGCTATAGAGCTAGCCTACAACATTAGCAGGCTTACATTGAAATGTAACACTTAGCATGTGTGCTAACGATGGCATGCTAACAGTTAGCATGTCTCACATATCAAGTAACACGGCTGTAAGGTGAAGGGCTGCGGAAGTAGAGAAAGTGAAAAAACAGCAAAAAAAAGTTAGCATGCTTATATTAGCTTGCTAGCATGCTTATATTAGCTTGCTAGCATGCTAACATTTGCATGCTAACAGTTAACAAGTGTCACGTACTGAGTTATTTGACTCTGGGGTTAATGGAAGCAAATTTAGCTAAAACATATGCTTATGTTAGCATGCAAGCAAGCTAACATTAGCATGCTATCAGTTAGCTTGTGTCAAAAGTAGACAAGTGTGTGAACAAAATGAGACGTTAAGCACTGAGCGACGTGAAAGCAGGGCTGAGCTACAAGAGGAGGTCATATTGTCTTTTTGCCGTTTGTCTCAGAGCAATCGTCCATTAAGAGGTTATTCAATTGGTCCATTTTTTATTATTATTCGTGAATAGCGTCGCCATGGTAACATGAAATGTTGCCAACTTAAAGTACCACCGTAGGCGTGAGCGAGACCTTTCCGACGGTATAACATATGTGGGGGTTCGTTGGCCGGTTCGTCTTGTATTAATCGTGAGAGAAACGTGCGGAACTACAATAATAATAGTTGAGTGTCAGGTTCAAACACAGATGACATTTATTAAATAGACAAGAAGCAAGGAATTAAACAGAGACAGGATTCAATTTAGCTCAATGAGGAGAAACGTCTGGGCTGTACTCTTGCACAGTCTTACACCACGCTCTGACGAAAGGATTGCACGCCTCCTCTTTAATTTGGACTTTCCCTGATTACATGGCAACAGCTGTTTCTAAGGGGAGAGGGGGTCGTAAACAGCCGTTGTCCTCGGTCAAAGAAAAGATGCCTGGAACTTGCGTCAGGTCCTGCTTCCTCTCCGCTTTGTAGATCTCGGGTCAAGACAAGATCTTCCTGTGGATTACAGTAGATCAAAGAAACCGACACCTTCATGTCTCTTCCCATCGTACACAGTGGAGTTTTACAAGCCTTTTGGTTGGTAAGTTCAAAGACAGCATTTGTCTGCTCGCCGGGAACTTATGGGAACAGAAAGTTTTGTGATAACTTACATACAGTTAGACTGGTTGGGCAAACTCCCATGCTTTGTGGACTTGGAGAAGGCATTCGACCGTGTCCCTCGGGAAGTCCTGTAGGGAGTGCTCAGAGAGTATGGGGTATCGGACTCTCTGATTGTGGCGGTCCGCTCACTGTATGATCAGTGTCGGAGTTTGGTTCGCATTGCCGGCAGTAAGTCGGACACGTTTCCAGTGAGGGTTGGACTCCGCCAAGGCTGCCCTTTGTCACCCATTCTGTTCAGAACTTTTATGGACAGAATTTCTAGGCGCAGTCAAGGCGTTGAGGGGATCCGGTTCGGTGGCTGCAGGATTAGGTCTCTGCTTTTTGCAGATGATGTGGTCCTGATGGCTTCATCTGGCCAGGATCTTCAGCTCTCACTGGATCGGTTCGCAGCCGAGTGTGAAGCGACTGGGATGAGAATCAGCACCTCCAAGTCCGAGTCCATGGTTCTCGCCCGGGAAAGGGTGGAGTGCCATCTCCGGGTTGGGGAGGAGATCTTGCCCCAAGTGGAGGAGTTCAAGTACCTCGGAGTCTTGTTCACGAGTGAGGGAAGAGTGGATGGTGAGATCGACAGGCGGATCGGTGCGGCGTCTTCAGTAATGCGGACGCTGTATCGATCCGTTGTGGTGAAGAAGGAGCTGAGCCGTAAGGCAAAGCTCTCAATTTACCGGTCGATCTACGTACGTCCTCATACTCACCTATGGTCATGAGCTTTGGGTTATGACTGTAAGGACAAGATCACGGGTACAAGCGGCCGAAGTGAGTTTCCTCCGCCGGGTGGCGGGTCTCTCCCTTAGAGATAGGGTGAGAAGCTCTGTCATCCGGGGGGAGCTCAAAGTAAAGCCGCTGCTCCTCCACATGGAGAGGAGCCAGATGAGGTGGTTCGGGCATATGCTCAGGATGCCACCCGAACGCCTCCCTAGAGAGGTGTTTAGGGCACGTCCGACCGGTAGGAGGCCACGGGGAAGAAGACCCAGGACACGTTGGGAAGACTATGTCTCCCGGCTGGCCTGGGAACGCCTCGGGATCCCCCGGGAAGAGCTGGACGAAGTGGCTGGGGAGAGGGAAGTCTGGGCTTCCCTGCTTAGGCTGCTGCCCCCGCGCCCCGACCTCGGATAAGCGGAAGAAGATGGATGGATGGATGGATGGATACATACAATTATTCTGACAATGAGCAATAACAATATGGGCTGCTTGCATTGCAGCAGGCTCATAATAAATAGAAAAGCATAAGTGTGAAATTTGGAGCATTCACACAATAAAGACTTCCTGGCACACACAGCGACGTGTTCATTAAAGGTTTCTGCAGAGACACATTTATTCATGTTTGTGTGTCAGAAGGGAAAATAAAACAGGTTTGAGGAGGAAAACCACAGAAAGAGGAGAGAAGGTGTCTGACTCCCGTCTCCTTCTCCCTTTGTGCCAGGCTGTGGAAGGAATGTGAGATGATTGAGAGTGGATGTGTGTATATGTGTATAGATTTGTGTAGATGTGTGTATATGTGTGTAGATGTGAAAGAAGTAGTGAGTGTGAAACATATGCAAGTGTGTAACTAAGAGACTGCTCCACCTGTGTTCCCTCACAGCTCCTCCTGGTGTCATCCCTTATCTCTCCTCACCCAGCTCCCTTCCTCCGTCAGACTCTCTATAGCATTCTTTTATTACAGCGCTTGATGATGACGAGAACTTAATTGCGGCGGCAGGGCACGACGGGAGCTGTGGGAACGGGCACTGATCAAGAGTGATAGAGAATAAGGAGAGATAGACCGAGGGCCGTGGCAGGATGGATAGAATGAGTCAGATAAGTGCCGTGGGGGGTCTTGTCATGAGTGGAACCAAGTCACCCGCAGCCATGATGTCTGAGAGAGAGAGAGACACACTCTCAGACATGCACAGCTTGACGTGTCGTGGAACATTTGGATGGAGAGTCAACCAAGGTCAACTGAGACAGGCGCACGCAAAGTCTGATTCACTATGTGATGCTATTGTTTATGGGTACGCTTCTCAATAACGGTATTATTGCCACATACAGTATTCGTTTTTTTTAATTTTGGCCTCCTACTGGTCGGACATCCAGGTCGAGGCGTCCAGGGGGCATCCTGACCAGGTGCCCTAACCACCTCATCTGGCTACTCTTGGCTTCTTAACTCAGAGCTCCTCCCGAATGAGAGCTTCTCAGCCTAACTCTAAGGGAGAGCCCCACCACCCGGCGAAGGAAACTCTTTTCAACGGCTTGTACCCGTAATCTTGTCTTTTCAGTCATAACCCAAAAGCTCAGGACCACAGGTGAGGATGGTAAATTGAGAGCTTTGCCTTCCGGATCAGCTCCTTCTTTACCACAATGGATCGATGCAGTGTCCGCATTACTGAAGACGCCGCACCGATCCGCCTGTCGATCTCACGATCCACTCTTCCCTCACTCGTGAACAAGATTCCGAGGTACGTGAACTCCTCCACTTGGGGAAAGATCTCCTCCCCAACCCTGAGATGGCACTGCACCCTGTGAGAAACATGGACTCAGACTTGGAGGTGCTGATTCTCATCACAAACTCTCCGAGGTTTCTCATTGTGCCCATTGAGTTTTTTCTTGCCCTGATGGGGGATCTGAGCCATTGGATATTGTTGTGGCTTGTGCAGCTCTTTGAAACACTTGTGATTAAGGGCTATATAAATAAACTTTGATTGATTGATTGATTGACTGATTGATTGATTGACAGTTGCTTCACACTCGGCTGCGAACCGATCCAGTGAGAGCTGAAGATCCTGGCCAGATGAAGCCATCAGAACCACATCATCTAATCCCGCAGCCACCAAACCAGATCCCCTCAACGCCCTGACTGCGCCTAGAAATTCTGTCCATAAAAGGTATGAACAGAATCGGTGACAAAGGACAGCCCTGGCAGAGTCCAAACCTGACTAAAAACGGGTCCGACTTACTCCTGGCGATGCAGACCAAGCTCTGACACGATCATAGAGGGAGCGAACTGCCACGACCACACAGTCCGGTACCCCATACTCTCTGAGCACTCCCCACAGGACTTTCAAAGAAACACGGTCCAATGCCTTCTCTTAAGTCCACAAAGCACAAGTAGACTGGTTGGGCAAACTCCCATGCACTAGTCAATTGACTAATTATTGTCTCTCTCATACTGTATATCATGGGATTCAATACGATCTTGGGGAGCCCGTGTAAAGAAGCTAAAATGACTATTTTGGATTAGGTGTGAAAAAGGAATGACAAGAGTGTAGATAGGAAGGAAAGAGATGATAGGTGTGTAGTCATTCCAAGTTCAGTGTGACATGCTTGCTGGGGAGAAACAAATGTGTAGAACAGGGGTGCCCATTACGTCGATTGCGAGCTACCGGTCGATCGCGGAGGGTGTGTCAGTCGATTGCCAGCCAGGCATTAAAAAAATAGTCCTAAAAATGAGCGATCATAAATCTTCACTATGACGTCACTTTCGTCACTTGATTGACATTCACGGCACCCGAGGGTCTTCTGAGATGACGCTGGCTGCTGCCAGCTCATTATTAAGAAAAAATTACCGACAGGAAGGCGAGAAACACTTTTTATTTCAACAGACTCTGGCATCAAAACTCCAAAGACCGACTGCACAGTTGCACAATAAAAGCACTGCTTCATCCTGCCTGCGCTAACAAAATAAGAGTCTCAGAAAGCTGGCGTGCACAAGCTAGCAAGCTACGGAGTTTGCCGCCAATGTATTTCTTGTAAAGTGTATACAAAGGAGTATGGAAGCTGGACAAATAAGATGCCAAAAAGCAACCACTTTCATGTGGTATTGGACAGAAAGGAGGACTTTTTTTCTCCTCCATTTGAAAATGCGGACGTTATCAGCACCACTGTCTGATTCCGATCAATTCAAGTCATCACAATCTGGTAATACACCAACTTATATTCTTGTCTTCATGAAAGAAAGGAATCTATACGTGTTAAACATGCTTGCATTATCTTTAAACACCTTTAACTTGTTAACAATATTAACTATATGTGTTAAACATGCTTGTATTATCTTTAAACACCTTTAATTTGTTAACAATATTAACTACATGTGTTAAACATGCTTGTATTATCATTAAACACCTTTAACTTGTTAACAATATTAACTATATGTGTTAAACATGCTTGTATTACCATTAAACACCTTTAACGTGTTAACATTAACTATATGTGTTAAACATGCTTGTATTATCTTTAAACACCTTTAACTTGTTAACAATATTAACTATATGTATTAAACATGCTTGTATTATCATTAAACACCTTTAACTTGTTAACATTAACTATATGTGTTAAACATGCTTGTATTATCTTTAAACACCTTTAACTTGTTAACAATATTAACTATATGTATTAAACATGCTTGTATTATCATTAAACACCTTTAATTTATTAACAATATTAACTATATGTGTTAAACATGCTTGTATTATCTTTAAACACCTTTAACTTGTTAACAATATTAACTATATGTGTTAAACATGCTTGTATTATCATTAAACACCTTTAACTTGTTAAAAATATTAACTATATGTGTTAAACATGCTTGTATTACCATTAAACACCTTTAACGTGTTAACATTAACTATATGTGTTAAACATGCTTGTATTATCTTTAAACACCTTTAACTTGTTAACAATATTAACTATATGTATTAAACATGCTTGTATTATCATTAAACACCTTTAATTTATTAACAATATTAACTATATGTGTTAAACATGCTTGTATTATCTTTAAACACCTTTAATTTGTTAACAATATTAACTATATGTGTTAAACATGCTTGTATTATCATTAAACACCTTTAACTTGTTAACAATATTAACTATATGTATTAAACATGCTTGTATTACCATTAAACACCTTTAACGTGTTAACATTAACTATATGTGTTAAACATGCTTGTATTATCTTTAAACACCTTTAACTTGTTAACAATATTAACTATATGTATTAAACATGCTTGTATTATCATTAAACACCTTTAACTTGTTAACATTAACTATATGTGTTAAACATGCTTGTATTATCTTTAAACACCTTTAACTTGTTAACAATATTAACTATATGTATTAAACATGCTTGTATTATCTTTAAACACCTTTAACTTGTTAACAATATTAACTATATGTATTAAACATGCTTGTATTATCATTAAACACCTTTAATTTATTAACAATATTAACTATATGTGTTAAACATGCTTGTATTATCTTTAAACACCTTTAATTTGTTAACAATATTAACTATATGTGTTAAACATGCTTGTATTATCATTAAACACCTTTAACTTGTTAACAATATTAACTATATGTATTAAACATGCTTGTATTACCATTAAACACCTTTAACGTGTTAACATTAACTATATGTGTTAAACATGCTTGTATTATCTTTAAACACCTTTAACTTGTTAACAATATTAACTATATGTATTAAACATGCTTGTATTATCATTAAACACCTTTAACTTGTTAACATTAACTATATGTGTTAAACATGCTTGTATTATCTTTAAACACCTTTAACTTGTTAACAATATTAACTATATGTATTAAACATGCTTGTATTATCATTAAACACCTTTAATTTATTAACATTATTAACTATATGTGTTAAACATGCTTGTATTATCATTAAACACCTTTAATTTATTAACAATATTAACTATATGTGTTAAACATGCTTGTATTATCTTTAAACACCTTTAACTTGTTAACAATATTAACTATATGTATTAAACATGCTTGTGTTATCATTAAACACCTTTAATTTATTAACAATAATAACTATGTGTTAAACATGCTTGTATTATCATTAAACACCTTTAATTTATTAACAATATTAATTATATGTGTTAAACATTCTTACATTATCATTAAAAACCTTTAACTTGTTAACAAAAACATATATTTCATAAATAAGTAAATATGAATTATATATATGAATGAGGTAGATCCCCGCGACTTGATCAATTGAAAAGTAGCTCGCCTGCAGAAAAAGTGTGAGCACCCCTGCTGTAGAAGATTTGACATGGTTTTTAAAAGCTTGTAAAAAGCTCAAACATGTATCCCTACTTTTACAACTGACTGAGACTTGTTACAAGAGTTATTGCTGATGCTACTAATGAGCATTAGAAACAATGGTAAAGGATGACAACATTTGAGATGAATATTTAACGCTTTGAGTACCTTGAAGGTAGAAAAGCGCTATACAAGTATAACCCATTTATCATTTATAACATAAAAAAGCAGGAGCTATTAATGCACATCTAAATGTGCTGCTTATTAAGAATCAAAAATATGAACAACACAAGCAATATTTGGTCTGCTATCAAGGCTGCACCATAAGAGATAAGATACGTTACAAGTAAGTCCCCTTTTAAGATCCTCTGGGAATAACACAAAAACACACAAACATCTATTTTTGATCCTGTCAACCTTACAAAATACCTCTCACAATGATTGAACACATTCTATATGCAGTTGTACACATTAAGAAACAATTACAGGCACGTGGTATAATGCATGCCGTTACACAACATCACATCTGTCGAAGCAGCTGAGGAAATAAGGAACATATTGAAATCATTTACTGTAAAGATTCAGACTAAGGCTGCAGCTAACGATTATTTTTCTATCGATTAATCTATAGATTATTTTTTCGATTAATCGGTTAATCTATAGATTATTTTTTCGATTAATCTATAGATTATTTTTTCCTTTTGCCGATTATTTTTTTATTCAAAATGAAGATGAAAAAATAAATGTAGGCCCGTTTTTTCAAAAGGCATGGCTTTTATTTACAAAAAAAAAAGAAGTATGGCCACTCAGTCAACATTGACAACAACATGACTAAATATTCTGTAACAATGTAAACATTTAAAACTTTTAACATTTAACAAAATTAAAAGTAGCTTATTTGCTTTTTAATGTGCAAATATAAAAGTCAACATCCAGTGCAAATCTTAATATTCTGCAATAGTATAAGCATTTCAAAAGTAAAAGTATTGCTTTTTTTGCTTTAAAATGTACAAAAATAAAGATAAACATCCAATACAAAAAAGTGCAAAACGAAATATTCTGTAACAACAGTGTAAACATTTCAACAAAAGTGAAAGTATTGCTTATTTGCTAAAATGTGCAAAAATAAAGATAAACATCCAATACAAAAAACTGCCAATCTAAATATTCTGGAGCACTGTAAACATTAAGTATTGCTTTTAAAATGTGCAAAATAAACATCCAGTCCAACACAGTACACAATAACCAATTCTACTCATTCCAGTGAGTGTCTAACAGTTGTAATGAAGAAAGGTTAGCATGTCTACATGCTTTGGTTCTTTTCTTGTTTACAATATTCCCAGCAGCTGAAAATAGGCGCTCAGAAGGGGTCGATGTGGCTGGAACTGAGAGGTAATTAGCCTTCACCTCAAGCCAGGATTGCGAGCGAGCTGAGCTGCAGTTTAAGTTTCTAGAAGGTCAACGGGCTCATAGTGATGTTACTAGTAGTTGACTGGGAGGTGTTTATTATCATTTGGGGAGAGTCTGCTGCCTGATGCTCACCTGCTAAACACCTATCTGCTCGACGCTGAAGCGATGACTACATGCGCTCTGAATACGCACTGCTGATTGGCTGATAATGCTGCGTGTGTACCAATCAGATGGTTGTGTGGGTGGGACAATGCTGCGTGTGTACCAATCAGATGGTTGTGTGGGTGGGACAATGCTGCGTGTGTACCAATCAGATGGTTGTGTGGGTGGGACAATGCTGCGTGCTGAGACAGAGGCAGACGGAGCAAAGCAGCTTGTTAAAGGCCTACTGAAATGAATTTTTTTTATTTAAACGGGGATAGCAGATCTATTCTATGTGTCATACTTGATCATTTCGCGATATTGCCATATTTTTGCTGAAAGGATTTAGTATAGAACAACGACGATAAAGATTGCAACTTTTGGTATCTGATAAAAAAAAGGCTTGCCCCTACCGGAAGTAGCGTGACGTAGTCAGTTGAACATATACGCAAAGTTCCCTATTGTTTACAATGATGGCCGCATGAAGTGAGAGAGATTCGGACCGAGAAAGCGACAATTTCCCCATTAATTTGAGCGAGGATGAAAGATTTGTGGATGAGTAAAGTGCAAGTGAAGGACTAGTGGGGAGTTGAAGCTATTCAGATAGGGAAGATGCTGTAAGAGCCGGGGGTGACCTGATATTCAGCTGGGAATGACTACAACAGTAAATAAACACAAGACATATATATACTCTATTAGCCACAACACAACCAGGCTTATATTTAATATGCCACAAATTAATCCTGCATAAAAACACCTGCGTGTTTGTTATGCTAGCTCCTAGCTCCTCTGCTAGCTCCTAGCTCCATAGAACACGCCAATACAATTCAAACACCTGATCAACACACACCATCACTCAGCCCAAAAGACCGTTTCCTTAACCCAAGGTTCATAAAGCTTATATATTTTTAAAAAGTTACGTACGTGACGCGCACATACGGTCAAGTTATCGAATGTTTAGCAGCCAAGGCTGCATACTCACGGTACCTGATATTCAGCTGGGAATGACTACAACAGTAAATAAACACAAGACATATATATACTCTATTAGCCACAACACAACCAGGCTTATATTTAATATGCCACAAATTAATCCTGCATAATAACACCTGCGTGTTTGTTATGCTAGCTCCTAGCTCCTCTGCTAGCTCCTAGCTCCATAGAACACGCCAATACAATTCAAACACCTGATCAACACACACAATCACTCAGCCCAAAAGACCGTTCACCTAACCCAAGGTTCATAAAGCTTATATATTTTTAAAAAGTTACGTACGTGACGCGCACGTAGGTACGGTATGTGTTATGCTAGCTCCTCTGCTAGCTCCTAGCTCCATAGAACACGCCAATACAATTCAAACACATGATCAACACACACAATCACTCAGCCCAAAAGACCGTTCACCTAATCCAAGGTTCATAAAGCTTATATATTTTTAAAAAGTTACGTACGTGACGCGCACGTAGGTACGGTACGTGTTATGCTAGCTCCTCTGCTAGCTCCTAGCTCCATAGAACACGCCAATACAATTCAAACACATGATCAACACACACAATCACTCAGCCCAAAAGACCGTTCACCTAACCCAAGGTTCATAAAGCTTATATATTTTAAAAAAGTTACGTACATACGCAAAAAAAAGCCAAAGCTGCATACTCACAGTAGCACGTCTGCGTCTTTGTCATCCAAATCAAAGTAATCCTGGTAAGAGTCTGTGTTGTCCCAGTTCTCTACAGGCGTCTGTGTATCCAAATCAAAAGTCCTCCTGGTTAGAGTCTCTGTTATCCGAGTTCTTCCATCTTGACTGCATCTTTCGGGAATGTAAACAAAGAAGCGCCGGCTGTGTACTGTTGTGGCTGACTACGTTCGAAAAATACGTCCATTTCGCACCGACAACTTTCTTCTTTGCTTGCTTGGCTTCCTTCTCCATAATGCAATGAACAAATTGCAACAGATTCACCAACACAGATGTCCAGAATACTGTGGAATTATGAAATGAAAACAGAGCTTTTTCGTATCGACTTCAATGTGGAAGGCATACCCGTGTTCGCCGGGCTACGTCACGCGCATACGTCATCCTCAGAGGCGTTTCGAACCGGAAGTTTAGCGGCAAATTTAAAATGTCACTTTATAAGTTAACCCGGCCGTATTGGCATGTGTTATAATGTTAAGATTTCATCATTGATATATAAACTATCAGACTGCGTGGTCGGTAGTAGTGGCTTTCAGTAGGCCTTTAAGACTTTAGCTTAGAAACTCGTTCGGTACACCCCCGTACCGAACCGAAAGCCCCGCACCGAAACGGTTCAATACCAAACACGTACCGTTACACCCCTAGCAGATACAAATGACACATTCATGTTTTTGTGTAATGATGACAACGTATGCTCGCGCGGACGATTGACTAGTTGATGGTTTTCTTTTCAAATGTTCGTTTATAGCCGTTGTGCTGCTATGATAGGCCATTTCCGCTCGACACAGTGTGCATACAACAACATTATTAGGCCGTTTATTGAAATACACCCACACTATTGGCATGCTTTCCCCCCCTCGCTCGCACCGCTCGCATCTTCTTCTTTGATCGTCTGCTTTGCGCTTCGCCATGACGGTAGTGTGACGTCATTATGCGACGCGTCGACGCACAAAAACGGCGTCGACGTATTTACGTAACCGATGACGTCGACTACGTCGACGCGTCGTTTCAGCCTTAATTCAGACATCGCCAACAAACCACATTCTTTTCAAATAAATGATTTACAACTTAGAGAATTCAGGAATACGCCAACCACAAGTAGGGATTTATTGTCTATTGTAGGGTTGTCCCGATACCAGTATTTTAGTACCAGTACCAAAATGTATTTTGATACTTTTCTAAACAAAGGGGACCACAAAAAATGTCATTATTGTCTTTATTTGAACAAAAATGTTAGTGTACATGAAACATATGTTTATTATTGTCATTTAGTCCTTAAATAAAATAGTGAACATACCGTATTTTCCGCACCATAAGCCGCACCTAAAAACCACAATTTTTCTCAAAAGCAGACAGTGCGGCTAATAACCCGGTGCGCCTTATATATGGATTAATATTAATATTTATTTTCAGAAAGTTTAGGTCTCGCAACTACGGTAAACAGCCGCCATCTTTTTTCCCCGTAAAAGAGGAAGCGCTTCTTCTTCTACGGTAAGCAACCGCCCCCATAGAAGAGGAAGCGCTTCTTCTTCTATTGTAAGCAACCGCCAAGGTGAGCACCCGCCCCCGTAGAAGAAGAAGCGCGCGGATATTACATTTCATTTCATTTGTGTGTTTCTGTAAAGACCACAAAATGGCTCCTACTAAGAGACACGCGTACAAGGTTCCACTGACTTTTGATATTCCTGTGAACCGCACTGTGGATACAACGGGAACACGTACAGTGAATATTCGCACCACAGGGAATGAGAAGTCGTCCTAATGTGGTTCTAGCTTGCCATGCTAACTGCCAGAAACTTCCACCCACGGTGATATTCAAAAGGAAGACCTTGCCAAAAAAGAACTTTCCAGCCGGCGTCATCATAAAAGCTAACTCGAAGGGATGGATGGATGAAGAAAAGATGAGCGAGTGGTTGATAGACGTTTACGCGAAGAGACCGGGTGACTTTTTTCACGCAGCTCTGTCCCTGTTGATCTATGACTGCATGCGCGTCCACATCACAGATGGTGTCAAAAAACAAGTGAAGCACACCGAAGAAGAAGAAGAATTCGAGGGATTTGTGGATGAGTAATAACTTCAGAAAGTAAGCTTTAAATGTTTATTTTGTGTGTTGTGTGACACTAACGTATGAGCAACGTTGAGTTATTGATGTTGCTATTGCTCTGCACTATTTTGAGTGTTACTATTTTTGTGATTGCACATTTGCACATTACATTTTGGGAGTGAACAGAGTTGTTAGAACGCTGGTTTGTAATATATTATTAAAGTTTGACTGACCTATCTGACTGTTTTGTTGACATTCCCTTTAGCGCAGCGTAGGTGCGGCTAATAACACGGGGCGGCTAATAGGTAAACAAAGTTTTGAAATATGCCATTCATTGAAGGTGCGGCTTACAACACGGGGCGGCTTATGGTGCGGAAAATACGGTACTAGACAACTTGTCTTTTAGTAGTAAGTAAACAAACAAAGACTCATAATTAGTCTGCTGACGTATGCAATAACATATTGTGTCATTTATACACCTATTATTTCGTACACATTATGAGGGACAAACTGTAAAAAATTGATTATTAATCTACTTGTTCATTTACTGTAAATATCTGCTTTTTTTCAGTTTTAACATGTTCTATCTACACTTCTGTTAAAAAGTAATAATCACTTATTCTTCTCTTGTTTGATACTTTACATTAGTTTTGGATGATACCACACACTTAGGTATGGATGCGATACCAAGTTGTTACAGGATCATACATTGGTCATATTCAAAGTCCTCATGTGACCAGGGACATATTTCCTGTGTTTATAAACATAATATACATTTTAAAAGAAGGACGCTAAAAAATATCGATGTAATCATAGTAGTATCGACAAGATACGTTCTTGTACTTGGTATCATTAGAGTGGATGTCAGGTGTAGATCCACCCATGGCATTTGTTTACATTGTGACGCCGGTGAGCTATTGTATCCTCCTACGGTGTGTAGTGCATGTTTAGCTATTTCTTCTCCTCCAGTGATAATGCTACTCGTAAGAAACTTACTTTATTTGTTGCAATGCAGGCCAGGATTAGTGATTTAGAAGTAGCTAAAACACTGCAGATGGATGTTAGGTGCTAGCTCGCTAGCCATGTCTTAAAGCAGCTCTTCCTGCGGGTGTTTCAGTGTTATAACTTCACTTTTATCTTTACTTTTTACACCAAAATGCGTCCGTTCTCCCTTTTCTGTCTACACACTGTGTCTGCTTGTAAGTACTCTGTGTGTGTGCGCTGCCCAACATGCTCCTCTGCTGGTAAAACCAGCAATGTCACGAGGTGACGACGCGCCGTCATGCACAACTCATAGAAGGGATTTTACATTTATTATAAATGTTTTATTTATTTATTTGATCTATGAGGGTTTACTGATGTACATGTAATGAACGCATTATATAGCAAAAGGTTGTATCTACTAACTGAGCAGGTCACTACAGTGGTTACAGTTACAGGTTTGTTTATTCTCTACAAATTGGCCCTAAACTTACATTTAATGGGAACCATTCAGAAGAAAAAGTGTCAGTGATATCAAATGTAAGTCGAACCTTGAAGCTACTCCCCTGTGCGACCTCAAATATGATAATAGTTTCAGCATGTGTGTCAAATGTATGTCAAGTGTGTGTATTTAGTGTTGACTTCCTGCTCTCTGGACCAGGTTTTAGTGTTAGGAGTAGATATCACTTTGTGGTTTTCTCATCAAAATCTATGCGAGCTGCACCAGGGGTGAAGAGCACACATGGACATGCAATGTGACATACTGTAGTTACTGTGGAGGACGTACACTAGGAACATTTAGTCATGGTATAAGTATGTGATTTAGACATCTCATACTGCAGTGTTTCCCACACATTCATTTATTTGTGGCGGCCTGCAACGAAAGAATTACGTCCGCCACAAATAAAAAATAATATATATATATATTTATTGTCCTGTCCAGTTTCTCAGGCAAATCATATAGTTGATGTAGATGCCCATATAGGCTGTTCACATTTACTTTATTAAAGAGAAGTGTAGGATACTTCTCTTATTGCCTTATTTGTATTTGACCACTACTGTTTTCTGTTGATTTGTTACTGACTGTGGCAGGACACCTCTGCCTCTGTTTCACTTTATGTTGCTGGTAAATAATATGGTTGTAGTAGTAGGCTAAAGTTAAATTATTTAGTATGCACTAATTAAAGGGGCAGAGCTTTAAGAGACATTTTAGCTTTTATATTTTATAAGATATATTTTTTGTAAGAACCACAATTAACAAATATATTTCAGTGAATAACTTATTGTTCAAATCTGTATATAAATATGTACATAAAGTGTTGTAAATATATTGTAAAATGGATGGATGGATGGATGGATGTTTAAAACAAAACTATTATTAATTAGTAAGTATACATTTTTTGAGCCTTTTTAGAGAAAATCATATCATTGTAGTAAATTATGCAAATTACTCGATGATGTCATGGTGACCACGCCCATAGCCACGCCCACGGCCACGCCCCCACCGCCACAGGTATCTTGGCAGTTTATGGGAAACACTGTACTGTACACGTACTGTTACTGTATAATAAATATAAGTAAGTGATTTAGACATCTCATACTGTATACGTACTGTTACTGTATGATAAAATAAATGCTTGTCCACTCATAATCCCTTTAGCATTTGTGACTTGATGAGTCCATTGAATAAAACTGAAACATTCCTATGAGGTATTTGTAGACATCTATTGTTATGTACCATTTCAAAGACAAAAATGTGATTGTAATACTGTGTGTGTATATATATATATATATATATATATATATATATATATATATATATATATATATATATATATATTGGGGCTGCAACAACTAATCGATTAAAATCGATTATTAAAATAGTTGCCGATTAATTTAGTCATCGATTTGTTGGATCTATGCTATGCGCATGCGCAGACGTTTGTTTTTTTTTCCTTAAATAATTGTATTTTTTATTTTTTTTTTAATAAACCTTTATTTATGAACTGCAACATGTACAAACAGCTGAGAAACAATAATCGAAATAAGTATGGTGCCAGTATGCTGGTTTTTTTTTCAATAAAATACTGGAAAGGATAGAAATGTAGTTTGTCTCTTTTATCCGATTATTAATCGAAGTAATAATCAACAGATTAATCGATTATCAAATGAATCGTTAGTTGCAGCCCTAATATATATACATATACATACATACTAGGGGTGTGGGAAAAAATCGATTCGAATTGCGATTCTCACGTTGTGCAATTCAGAATCGATTCTCATTTTTTAAAAATCTATTTTATTTTTTAAAATAAAAAATACAAAATCAATCCAACAAAACAATACACAGCAATACCATAACAATGCAATCCAATTCCAAAAGCAAACCCGACCCAGCAACACTCAGAACTGCAATAAACAGAGCAATTGAGAGGAGACACAAACACCACACAGAACAAACCAAAAGTAGTGAAACAAAAATGAATATTATCAACAACAGTATCAATATTAGTTACAATTTCAACATAGCAGTGATTACAAATCCCTCATTGACATTATCATTAGACATTAAAAAAAAAAGAACAATAGTGTCAGAGTGGCTTACACTTGCATCGCATCTCATAAGCTGGACAACACACTGTGTCCAATATTTTCACAAAGATAAAATAAGTCATATTTTTGGTTCATTTAATAGTTAAAACAAATTTACATTATTGCAAACAGTTGATAAAACATTGCCCTTTACAATTATAAAAGCTTTTTACAAAAATCTACTACTCTGCTGGCATGTCAGCAGACTGGGGTAGATCCTGCTGAATTCTATGTATTGAATGAATAGAGAATCCTTTTGAATCGGGAAAATATCGTTTTTGAATCGAGAATCGTGTTGAATTGAAAAAAAAAAAAGATTTTGAATCGAATCGTGACCCCAAGAATCGATATTGAATCGAATCGTGGGACACCCAAAGATTCACAGCCCTAATACATACATATATAATATATACATATATACTGTATATGTATATACATATATATATATACATATATGTATATACATATACATATACACTACCGTTCAAAAGTTTGGGGTCACATTGAAATGTCCTTGTTTTTGAAGGAAAAGCACTGTACTTTTCAATGAAGATAACTTTAAACTAGTCTTAACTTGAAAGAAATACTCTCTATACATTGCTAATGTGGTAAATGACTA
>NC_084753.1:7488582-7553582 GCF_033978785.1 Entelurus aequoreus
TAGTGAGAGTCCAGTCCACAGTGGATCTAACATAATTGTGAGAGTCCAGTCCATAATGGATCGAACATAATATTGTGAGAGTCCAGTCCTTGGTGGATCTAACGTAATAGTGTGAGAGTCCAGTCCATAGTGGATCTAACATAATTGTGAGAGTCCAGTCCATAGTGGATCTAACATATATTGTGAGAGTCCAGTCCATAGTGGATCTAACATAGTATTGTGAGAGTACAGTCCATAGTGGATCTAACATAATTGTGAGAGTCCAGTCCATAGTGGATCTAACATAGTATTGTGAGAGTCCAGTGCATAGTGGATCTAACGTAAAAGTGTGAGAGTCCAGTCCAAGTGGATCTAACGTAATAGTGTGAGAGTCCAGTCCATAGTGGATCTAACATAATAGTGAGAGCCCAGTCCATAGTGGATTTAACATAATAGTGAGAGTCCATAGTGGATCTAACATAATTGTGAGAGTCCAGTCCATAGTGGATCGAACATAATATAGTGAGAGTCCAGTCCTTAGTGGATCTAACATAATAGTGTGAGAGTCCAGTCCATAGTGGATCTAACATAATTGTGAGAGTCCAGTCCAAGTGGATCTAACATAATAGTGTGAGAGTCCAGTCCATAGTGGATCTAACATAATAGTGTGAGAGTCCAGTCCATAGTGGATCTAACATAATAGTGAGAGTCCATAGTGGATCTAACATAATTGTGAGAGTCCAGTCCATAGTGGATCGAACATAATATAGTGAGAGT
The DNA here is from genome assembly GCF_033978785.1 of Entelurus aequoreus. Classification (NCBI taxonomy): domain Eukaryota; kingdom Metazoa; phylum Chordata; class Actinopteri; order Syngnathiformes; family Syngnathidae; genus Entelurus; species Entelurus aequoreus. The sequence continues at coordinate 7,489,339 of NC_084753.1, forward strand.
CCAGTCCTTAGTGGATCTAACATAATAGTGTGAGAGTCCAGTCCATAGTGGATCTAACATAATTGTGAGAGTCCAGTCCAAGTGGATCTAACATAATAGTGTGAGAGTCCAGTCCATAGTGGATCTAACATAATAGTGTGAGAGTCCAGTCCATAGTGGATCTAACATAATAGTGAGAGTCCATAGTGGATCTAACATAATTGTGAGAGTCCAGTCCATAGTGGATCGAACATAATATAGTGAGAGTCCAGTCCTTAGTGGATCTAACATAATAGTGTGAGAGTCCAGTCCATAGTGGATCTAACATAATTGTGAGAGTCCAGTCCAAGTGGATCTAACATAATAGTGTGAGAGTCCAGTCCATAGTGGATCTAACATAATAGTGTGAGAGTCCAGTCCATAGTGGATCTAACATAATAGTGTGAGAGTCCAGTCCATAGTGGATCTAACATAATAGTGTGAGTCCAGTCCATAGTGGATCTAACATAATAGTGAGAGTCCAGTCCAAGTGGATCTAACATAATAGTGTGAGAGTCCAGTCCATAGTGGATCTAACATAATAGTGTGAGAGTCCAGTCCATAGTGGATCTAACATAATAGTGAGAGAGTCCAGTCCATAGTGGATCTAACATAATAGTGAAAGTCCAGTCCATAGTGGATCTAACATAATAGTGAGAGTCCAGTCCAAGTGGATCTAACATAATAGTGTGAGAGTCCAGTCCATAGTGGATCTAACATAATAGTGTGAGAGTCCAGTCCATAGTGGATCTAACATAATAGTGTGAGTCCAGTCCATAGTGGATCTAACATAATAGTGAGAGTCCAGTCCAAGTGGATCTAACATAATAGTGTGAGAGTCCAGTACATAGTGGATCTAACATAATAGTGTGAGAGTCCAGTCCATAGTGGATCTAACATAATAGTGAGAGTCCAGTCCATAGTGGATCTAACATAATAGTGAGAGTCCAGTCCATAGTGGATCTAACATAATAGTGTGAGAGTCCAGTCCATAGTGGATCTAACAAAACTTTAAGGAGGTTGTCACGGAAGTAAACAAGGTAGGTGTCAAACTTTCACAGGGACCCCATCAAGTCATAAAAATGGGGTCCCACAGTAAATTTTTGGGGTCCCACTTTTTTGTAAGCGTTTTGAAAACAAATGATACATGTATGCATTATCCTGCTGTATCTCACATTCTATATTGTGTTTTGGAAAAAGGTTGTCATGAACGTTAATTAATTTAAAAAAATAACACAGAAGAAAATAAATGCAGTATTTGTGATCGATAAAACTTTCGGCGAATCAAAATTTAGGAAAGTGTACCGGAAAGTGCATTACTTTGAAGTCGACCAATAATAAATAATTAATAATTTGACCCGGCATATGTACTGTGTTTTCTGGACCATAGGGCGCACGGGATTATAAGGCGCACTGCCAATGAATGGTCTATTTTTAATATTTTTTCATATATAAGGCGCACCGGATTAAGGCGCATTAAAGGAGTCATATTATTATGATTATTTTCTAAATGTAAAAGACTTCCTTGTGGTCTACATAACATGTAATGGTGGTTCTTTGCTCAAATTGTTGCATAGATGATGTTTTACACATCATCTTCAAGCCGCTTTCTGACAGTCGCTTCCGGGTGCGCCGTATTGTGGGCGGTCTTATTTACGTGCCTCCACTTGGACAGCGTCTTCTCCCCGTCATCTTTGTTGTAGCATGCAAGAACGGGAGTGGAAGAAGTGTCAAAAGATGGCGCTAACTGTTTTAATGACATTCAGACTTTACTTCCATCAATAACGGAGCAGCATCTCCTCATCCGTGGCTCACTACTGCAACAACAACGCCCGAAATGTGTCCCGTGAAAAAGCGTCCGACCGGAACTCTCGAATAACTAAAGTTCCTTGGGTGAATAATGTCAACTCACTATACCGGTATGTTTTAGTGCTTTCATGGTGAGTTTACTGACAGATATAAGTAAGAACTTTACACTACTTTATATTAGAAATGGCAACAGGATGAGTGTCCCATTACAAGAAGATAGAGAAAAGAAGAAGATTATCGACTACAAAGGCGGACGTGCGCACATTTTCAGGACTTGTGCAGATCCCAAATACAGATCAGCCGGTACCAGAAGGTAAGAAAAGTTGCTTTTGCATAATATTGCGAAACAAAACCCCAGATAATATGTCTGCTAATAGGTGCCATTTTGGGGTCCTTATACAGACACCATAATTAGAGATGTCCGATAATATCGGACTGCCAATATTACCGGCCGATAAATGCTTTAAAATGTAATATCGTAAATTATCGGTATCGGTTTCAAAATGATCGGTATCAGTTTCAAAAAGTAAAATGTATGACTTTTTAAAAGGCCGCTGTGTACACGGACGTAGGGAGAAGTACAGAGCGCCAATAAACCTTAAAGGCACTGCCTTTGCGTGCCGGCCCAGTCACATAATATCTACGGCTTTTCACACACACACAAGTGAATGCAACTCATACTTGGTCAACAGCCATACAGGTCACACTGAGGGTAGCCGTATAAACAAGTTTAACACTGTTACAAATATGTGCCACACTGTGAACCCACACCAAACAAGAATGACAAACATATTTCGGGAGAACATCCGCACCGTAACACAACATAAACACAACAGAACAAATACCCAGAACCCCTTGCAGCACTAACTCTTCCGGGACGCTAAAATACACACCCCTTCCTACCCCCACCCCCCCACCCCAACCCCCCTCAACCCCTCCCACCACAACCTCCTCATGCTCTCTCAGGGAGAGCATGTCCCAAATTCCAAGCTGCTGTTTTGAGGCATGTTTAAAAAAATAATGCACTTTGTGACTTCAATAATAAATATGGCAGTGCCATGTTGGCATTTTTTTCCATGACTTGAGCTGATTTATTTTGGAAAACCTTGTTACATTATTTAATGCATCCAGCGGGGCATCACAACAAATTTAGGCATAATAATGTGTTAATTCCACCACTGTATATATCAGTATCGTTTGATATCGGAACCGGTAATTAAGAGTTGGACAATATCGGAATATCGGCAAAAAAGCCATTATCGGACATCTCTAACCATAATAATACTGCATGTTGAAGCACAGTACGCCTGACTATGGTAATGCTCTGACAATCCTTCAAGCGGTGCGACTGCATAGCATACCACAGTCGTACTAAAACATGTTGACCATTTTTTTACCGCCGTGTGTAATGTTCTATATTGTCAATGGAACATTTCAAGTTTGGGTGTTGTTTACTTGAGTCGTATTACAGTCTACACATATCTCTTATGTGTGACTGCCATCACATTGCAGTCTACACGCATATCTTATGTGTGACTGCCATCTGCTGGTCACACTTATCATTACACCACGTACCCAATAAAATAGCTTCAAGATCGGCAAGCACAACCAGAATGATTCCCTACATTAGGTGCACCAGATTAAAAATTTTTTAAAGATTTTTATCGATCTGTTTATGCACGCTTTGTTTGTTCTGGTTTGTCAGACAGACCTTCAAAGTAGGATCTATGGCATGCCTGCGTTTCACCAATCACATGCAGTCACTGGTGACGTTTGACTCCGTTTCACCAATCAAACAGAGCCAGGCGGTCACATGATTAACGTTAGTAGATATTTTGGCTGTCACCGTAGGCGGATGTTAGCTTCCCTGCTATGAATCACTGTCAAATGTACATCGTGTGGGGACATTTATTAACACACGCACGCACGCAAACACGCAAACACGCACGCACGCACGCACACACACACACACACACACACACACACACACACACACACACACACACACACACACACACACACACACACACACACACACACACACACACACACACACACACACACACACACACACACACACACACACACACACACACACACACACACACACACACACACACACACACACACACACACACCAGTGTGTTCTCAGGTGCAGCCCACACCTATCAGTTTATGGTTTGCGTAAAGGCTAACTTGTTATTTTCCTTTGTAATCTCTGCTTACTGAGCCTATGGTGCTGTTAAGTTATTGTGGCTCAATTTGCCTTAATTTTTTTTTATTTTAATGTATTATTATTTTATATATATTATTGTTTTAGTTGCTTAAGAGATATTCCTGGCTCTGAATTTGCTCATTGCTGTTTTTATGTTTTTGTGCATTATTTGGTGCCGTCATCATTAAACGAACAGGTTACTCATCAGTTACTCAGTACTTGAGTAGTTTTTTCACAACATCCTTTTTACTTTTACTCAAGTAAATATTTGGGTGACTACTCCTTACTTTTATTTGAGTAATAAATCTCTAAAGTAACAGTACTCTTACTCGAGTACAATTTCTGGCTACTCTACCCACCTCTGTATATTACTATAGAACAGGGGTCACCAACGCGGTGCCCGCGGGCACCAGGTAGCCCGTAAGGACCAGATGAGTAGCCCGCTGGCCTGTTCTAAAAATAGCTCAAATATTTTTTAAATTGTATTTATTTACTAGCAAGCTGGTCTCGCTTTGCCCGAAATTTTTAATTCTAAGAGAGACAAAACTCAAATAGAATTTGAAAATCCAAGAAAATATTTTAAAGACTTGGTCTTCACTTGTTTAAATAAATTCTTTTTTTTTTTTACTTTGCTTCTTATAACTTTCAGAAAGACAATTTTAGAGAAAAAATACAACCTAAAAATGATTTTAGGATTTTTAAACACATATACCTTTTTACCTTTTAAATTCCTTCCTCTTCTTTCCTGACAATTTAAATCAATGTTCAAGTAAAAAAAAAATTTTTATTGTAAAGAATAATAAATATATTTTAATTTAATTCTTCATTTTAGCTTCTGTTTTTCGACGAAGAATATTTGTGAAATATTTCTTCAAACTTATTATGATTAAAATTCAAATCTAGAAAATCTGTAGGATCAAATTTAAATCTTATTTCAAAGTCTTTTGAAATTCTTTTAAAATTTTTGTTCTGGAAAATCTAGAAGAAATAATGATTTGTCTTTGTTAGAAATATAGCTTGGTCCAATTTGTTATTTATTCTAACAAAGTGGAGATTGGATTTTAACCTATTTAAACCATGTCATCAAAATTCTAAAATTAATCTTAATCAGGAAAAATTACTAATGCTGTTCCATAAATTATTTTTTTAATTTTTTCAAAAAGATTCAAATTAGCTAGTTTTTCTCTTCTTTTTTTCGGTTGAATTTTGAATTTTAAAGAGTCGAAATTGAAGATAAACTATGTTTCAAAACGTAATTGTCATTTTTTTCGTGTTTTCTCCTCTTTTAAACCGTTCAATTAAGTGTAAATATCATTAATTATTAATAATAACATAGAGTTTAAGGTAAATTGAGCAAATTGGCTATTTCTGGCAATTTATTGAAGTGTGTATCAAACTGGTAGCCCTTTGCATTAATCACTACCCAAGAAGTAGCTCTTGCTTTCAAAAAGGTTGGTGAGCCCTGCTATAGAATGTCCCTTTTGGGGTGGTATCACCACTCAAAGCTGACCCAACGCTATCTTAAAATGACATTGGTGGCCATCCAAGCAATTGAAGTCTTCCATAGATATCGTTGGGCGCTCTTAAAAGCACAAAATGGAGACAAATGCATCATGACAATTAAAAAGAGAGAAATAAATAATGTTGTGCCACTGATTGTTATTAATCGTTCATCAATCAAGCTGTCACAGGTGACTCAGAAGTGCACAAAGTAAAGGTAAATACTTCAAATAAGCCATACTTTACAGGACATATTGTCCATAAAGCAAAAAAAAGACCTAATAATTAATGTACATTGCATTTAGTGGGCTTTTTATGTCAACTGGACAACAAACTACCCGGAAGTGATGACGTCACACGCCCAAATGTGCATACAATTAGTAAATAAGGCAACCTTACTTTCGCCGATGGACCTCGTCTTTGCCTTCCTTGGGGACGTCGCTCCAAATCCAAAAGTGCAACAATTACAAACAAATGTAAGTTAATAAAAAATAAAAATGAAATAGGTTGAGTGGTAATAGAGTCACTATAGTGGCTACTACACTCGAACCGCCGAGAGCATCCTCACACGCGGGAACTACGACACTGTTGTCCTCGGCGAACACGTAAACATGTCACCGGTCCTTCTTTCTAGCCTCTCCTGGGTGACAACACGGAGTTTCTATCCTCTCCCGGTGGAAGAAGGAGTGTGAGCGGCGGTGCCGTCAGGACGACGGAGCGTTCATGGCGTGAATTTGGGCAGAAGAAAGACAAAATAACACATCCCTCCAGTCAAGTACTGCTGAGGCGTTCAAGGACGGCTCGGAATTCCGGCAACCTTCACCGTGAACTCGGAACTACTCCCAAAAAAAGATGTATTAACAAAATGTATTTCTTATTGACGTGACGTTGCAAGGCCAAACTTTACAAGCGGTATCGGTTTGTCGAGTATTAGAGAGGCGGCGGATGGAGACAAATAGCGATAGTGTTGACATCCGGGGAACATCAGTGTTGGATCGATACTAGGATGATGAGAACTTGTTCTTGATTTGATGTATTTATCCATCCATCCATCCATTTTCTACCGCTTATTCCCTACACTGTTAAATTGTTACGCAACAAAAAGTCACCGCAAAAACGCTAAGGATTTCAACAAGTTAAATTAATTTTTTACTTTTGTTTCACGTACTATTTTGCACGACATGGATTTAAAAGTTAACAAGTTAAAGTACCAATTATTTATTTTATTTTATTTTTTTTAAATTGTGAACACGTTCCACAGGGTCAGGTGAAAACATTAAAATACAGTAGTGTAGTAGACCTAAGTATTCATTAAGTACCACCATAATGACAACATTAAATACAGTAGTGTAGTAGACCTAAGTATTCATTAAGTACCACCATAATGACAACATTAAATACAGTAGTGTAGTAGACCTAAGTATTCATTAAGTACCACCATAATGACAACATTAAATACAGTAGTGTAGTAGACCTAAGTATTCATTAAGTACCACCATAATGACAACATTAAATACAGTAGTGTAGTAGACCTAAGTATTCATTAAGTACCACCATAATGACAACATTAAATACAGTAGTGTAGTAGACCTAAGTATTCATTAAGTACCACCATAATGACAACATTAAATACAGTAGTGTAGTAGACCTAAGTATTCATTAAGTACCACCATAATGACAACATTAAATACAGTAGTGTAGTAGACCTAAGTATTCATTAAGTACCACCATAATGACAACATTAAATACAGTAGTGTAGTAGACCTAAGTATTCATTAAGTACCACCATAATGACAACATTAAATACAGTAGTGTAGTAGACCTAAGTATTCATTAAGTACCACCATAATGACATCATTAAATACAGTAGTGTAGTAGACCTAAGTATTCATTAAGTACCACCATAATGACAACATTAAATACAGTAGTGTAGTAGACCTAAGTATTCATTAAGTACCACCATAGTGACATCATTAAATACAGTAGTGTAGTAGACCTAAGTATTCATTAAGTACCACCATAATGACAACATTAAATACAGTAGTGTAGTAGACCTAAGTAATCATTAAGTACCACCATAATGACAACATTAAATACAGTAGTGTAGTAGACCTAAGTATTCATTAAGTACCACCATAATGACAACATTAAATACAGTAGTGTAGTAGACCTAAGTATTCATTAAGTACCACCATCATGACAACATTAAATACAGTAGTGTAGTAGACCTAACTATTCATTAAGTACCACCATAATGACAACATTAAATACAGTAGTGTAGTAGACCTAAGTATTCATTAAGTACCACCATGTACTGTATATATATATATATATATATATATATATATATATATATATATATATATATATATATATATATAGACTATATATATATGTACTGTATATATATATATATATATATATATATATATATATATATATATATATATATATATATATATATATATATATATATATAATGTAGAGTGCCGTTCAGTCTTCTCGTCGTTCATAACGTTTCTACTCGTATGGATTATTAATTTTTAACTCTAAGCAACGTTCGTAAGTTTTACAATATAACTAAAATAAGTCTTACTTACTAAAGTGTCCCATGTGTGATGTCTGTAGGAGTGTGCTATCGCAGTGTTATGACGCTAGCGTCGTTAGCATTAGCTAATACGCTAACGCGTCTGCGAGTGTCTGTGTTAGTGTTATACAACGACATTCTTTTTGCATTGTTTTCAGTTTCACAAATTCCTCAGTAAATTCACCAAAACGTCTAAAACGACAGGCCTAAGGGTCCATGACCATGACTTCTGTTTTGTTTGATCAGCCGTTTTACTGCCGTCAAACAGACACCGTTTGGAAACAATTAAGGTATGTAAATAAACTTATACCGAATCCCACTGCGAAAATATTAATTTCGCAACGTGTACAGCAGGGGTCACCAACCTTTTTGAAAGCAAGAGCTACTTCTTGGGTAGTGATTAATGCGAAGGGCTACCAGTTTGATACACACTTAAATAAATTGCCAGAAATAGCCAATTTGCTCAATGTACCTTAAACTCTATGTTATTATTATTAATTAATGATATTTACACTTAATTGAACGGTTTAAAAGAGGAGAAAACACAAAAAAATGACAATTACATTTTGAAACATAGTTTATCTTCAATTTCGACTCTTTAAAATTCAAAATTCAACCGAAAAAAAGAAGAGAAAAACTAGCTAATTCGAATCTTTTTGAAAAACTTAAAAAAATAATTTATGGAACATCATTAGTAATTTTTCCTGATTAAGATTAATTTTAGAGTTTTGATGACATGTTTTAAATAGCTTAAAATCCAATCTACACTTTGTTAGAATATATAACAAATTGGACCAAGCTATATTTCTAACAAAGACAAATCATTATTTCTTCTAGATATTCCAGAACAAACATTTTTCTAAGAAATTTAAAAGACTTTGAAATAAGATTTAAAGTTGATTCTACAGATTTTCTAAATTTGCCAGAATAATTTTTTTTAAAATTTTAATCATAATAAGTTTGAAGAAATATTTCACAAATATTCTTCGTCGAAAAAACAGAAGCTAAAATGAAGAATTAAATTAAAATATATGTATTATTCTTTACAATAAAAAATACATTTACTTGAACATTGATTTAAATTGTCAGGAAAGAAGAGGAAGGAATTTAAAAGGTAAAAAGGTATATGTGTTTAAAAATCCTAAAATCATTTTTAAGGTTGTATTTTTTCTCTAAAATTGTCTTTCTGAAAGTTATAAGAAGCAAAGTAAAAAAATAATGAATTTATTTAAACAAGTGAAGACCAAGTCTTTAAAATATTTTCTTGGATTTTCAAATTCTATTTGAGTTTTGTCTCTCTTAGAATTAAAAATGTCGGGCAAAGCGAGACCAGCTTGCTAGTAAATTAATACAATTTAAAAAAATAGAGGCAGCTCACTGGTAAGTGCTGCTATTTGAGCTATTTTTAGAACAGGCCAGCGGGCTACTCATCTGGTCCTTACGGGCTACCTGGTGCCCGCGGGCACCGCGTTGGTGACCCCTGGTATATACAGTATCTGCAACTTATAGTCGGTGCGACTAATATACGGAAACATATTTTTTCCCTACATTTTATTAGGTGTGTGGCTTTTATACAGTAAAATACAGTGTGGTGCATTCAGGGATAATCTGAAAACACAGACTTTTGTTAGGCCCTCAGTGACATTGATTGTACCAATGTATGCAACAACTTTCAAATAAAGTCAACAGTGTTTTTAACCATTTACTAAAATTGAGACAGTGAATGAAAGCCAAAAGATGTTTGGTGAAAATGTTCACCGATCAACAGAAACATAATAAAACTGTACGGTGCATGTTTGTCTAGTCACTAAACCGGGGGTGTCCAATGTGAGGCCCCCGGGGGCCACTTGTGGCCCGCAGCGACATTTTTTTTAAAGGCTCGCGGCACATTTCAGAAATATTACAACAAAAGTGGAATAAAAGAGCAAAAAGGTGGAAGGTAATGAAACAAATGTGTTGACTCTAATAACACAAACTGTTGTTTTCTTTAAAACTGTCATTGATCAAAAACAATAAAAACAAGCCTGTAATTGAGGGATACATTATTTGGTTGATCTAGAGCAGGGGTGTCCAAACTTTTTCCACTGAGGGCCGCATTCTGAAAAATCAAAGCAAGCGGGGGCCATTTTGATATTTTTTTTATTTTAAAAACCAATACAATATATGTATAAAAAATATACATTCAGGCCTCCACTCAGGCTTGATCCCGGGGACACCAAAGGGTTTTGGTCAAAAAAATATTAAAAATGTGTCATTATTCAGTATTATTATTTTTATTATTATTCAAGTTTTAAATCTCTAGATCAACATTAGGTCTATCTGTCAATATAACGCTTTTAAAGATTTAAGTTGTATGCTATTTTTGTCAAAGACAACCCTGTTTTTTTATGGAAAAAATACAAAATATGCAATATTTTCACACAATAACATTTTTAAGTGGAATATTTGAGATTATATAATAATTGGAGCCTTAAAAAGGTCAATAACTCATAACAACATTGATTTTAATTCATTATTATTTTTTGAGCGATGACACTTAAAAACAAATCACACAAAAATTATTGGGGATCCAAATAATTATAGTGTTGAAAAATAAATTCTATTTTTTTTTTACTGTTTACTTTTACACAATAATCTCGAGATCAACTTCAGATCTATCCGTCAATTATAAGTTTTATTGTTGTTTATGTTTTTCGTTTGTTCGTTTTAGGCCCTTCTTTAAAAAAAACAGCTCAGTTTTTTTATATGGCAAACACAAAATGTGCAACATTTTCCCCCAAAATATCTCAGATGTGACGTAATGCGAGCCTTGAATAGGTCAATAATTCATAATGACATTGAAGAAAGAAACAGCCTGCATGGCAGCTTGGTGTTATTAGAGTAAACATTGCGACATTTTCTTGTTACGTTTGCTCTTTTATACCACTTATCATGTTTTTGATTGTTTTCAATCGTATTTTTAAAATGTGCCGTGGGGCCGTTAAAAAAGGACCTGCGGGCCACAAATGGCCCCCGGGCCGCACTTTGGACACCCCTGATCTAGACATTTGAGCATTAATATATGAATAATATATATAACATTTTATACATATCACATCTGCGGTCCCCTCCTAGGTTTCTCATTGTCCCACTGGGTTGAGTTTTTCCTTGCCCTGATGTGGGATCTGAGCCGAGGATGTTGTTGTGACTTGTGCAGCCCTTTGAGACACTCGTGATTTAGGGCTATATACAGTAAGTAAACATTGATTGATTGATTGATTTTTTGACTTTTAATGCCATGATGTGAATAGTCTGTGTGTACATATTCTCCTCCATGCGGCCCCTGAGCTCAAATGACTTTGACTCCCCTATTTTAGGCCGCCTTATGCGGACATGTATTCCCAGAAGGAAGAAGATGGATTACCAGGACTCCATGACTTGGTTGATTCCTCATGACAGGTGGACTTTGTGTGTCCGGTTGGATTTCCTTCCCAGTCCACTTCCTGTTCTGAGTGCTGGTCTCACCTGTGTCCTGGCTGCCAATCAAGTATTGTGCAATGATGGTGATTATGTGGAATTGATTGATTGAGTGCACTACTTGGCTGCAACCAGCAGAGGCACTGTTGGTCCTGGCTCACCTGTCCCTGATTACCAATCAGGACGGTTTATTATCCTGTTTGGCAGGCCTGGCCCTAACTAATCTGGCGCCCGAGGCAAGATTTTAGGTGGCGCCCCCCCCCACATCGGCAGTGAAGTGTATATACTCACAAGAAACCGAATAGCTTTGTCTTTGACCTTTTTTTTTTACTTAAAGAAAGCACATTAACATATTATATGAGAATGTTATGTTATGATTATCTTTAACCGAATCACAGCAGTGCTCAAATTAAAAAACAGCATTCCCTCTCATGTGATATTGCTTAATTAACATTAATGATGTGCACTTTAACAACTAGGCTTACAACTATACCTAATATATAAAGGGGTGGAAAAGTGACTATTACCTGCAGGGCAAACATTAGCTAACCAGAAGGCAATAACAATGTCAACAAAAAACACCTGCTTAAAAGATCTAATACAAATGTCCCTGAGGAATGTAAGGTGGGAGTACTGTAATTACCTAATGTTACATTATTATTTTCCATAACAATTTAGCCCCCTCCAAAATATTAACCCGACGTTAAAACAGAACTAGCTATTTATTGATTAGCAATTGCCGAATCATGTAACATTAGCTTAATGCTAAAAAGCCAGGTTACTATCACTTTCTGTAACAGACAAATAATTTCATGTAGGCTAACGTTACCTCCCTGCTACCTCTGTCTTTTTCTCGTTTCTCCTCCTCTTCTTTTCTATTTTTTCTTCCCTGGGCACCTGACAGTTTTGGCCGTTTTGACATCTTGTGTTGATTTTTTGATGTGGTGACGTCCAAAAAGAGTCATGATACGGGAAGGGAGGGGGCGCACCGTGCGGGGGGGGGGGGGGGGGGGGGGATGAGGCTTTACTTTGCATTTTAATTAACGTGGGATTATTTTTTGTATTTAGAAATAATAAATAATGTATTTAGAAATAATAGTACCAACTTTTTTTTTTTTTTTCTCCAACATTTGTGGCACTGGCGTGGCGCCCCCTGATGGACGGCGCCCTTAGCATTTGCCTATACGGCCTATGCCACAGGCCGGCCCTGCTGTTTGGGTTTGAGTTGTGTTTTTGACTCACCTGTGGTCTATTGTGTCATCCGTCGTCAAACATCTCAGTCTCTGCATCGCGGGGTCACGCCGCAAGCCTCCATGTCCTAGTGTGGTCAACACAAGACTTAAAGGCCTACTGAAAAGATTTTTTTAAATTTAAACGGGGATAGCAGATCCATTCTATGTGTCATACTTGATCATTTCGCGATATTGCCATATTTTTGCTGGAAGGATTTAGTAGAGAACATCGACGATAAAGTTCGCAACTTTTGGTCTCTGATAAAAAAAAAAAGGCTTTCTCCTACCGGAAGTAGCGTGACGTCACCAGGGGAAGGACTCCTCACATTTCCCCATTGTTTACACCAGCAGCGAGAGAGATTCGGACCGAGAAAGCGACGATTACCCCATTATTTTGAGCCAGGATGAAAGATTCGTGGATGAGGAACGTGAGAGTGAAGGACTAGAGTGCAGTGCAGGACGTATCTTTTTTCGCTCTGACCGTAACTTAGGTACAAGCTGGTTCATTGGATTCCACACTCTCTCCTTTTTCTATTGTGGATCACAGATTAGTATTTCAAACCACCTGGGATACTATATCCTCTTGAAAATGAGAGTCGAGAACGCGAAATGGACATTCACAGTGACTTTTATCTCCACGACAATACATCGGTGACGCACTTTAGCTACTGAGCTAACGTGATAGTATCGGGCTTTACTGCGTATAGAAACAAAACAAATAAGTCCCTGACAGGAAGGATGGACAGAAGATCAACAATACTACTAAACTCTGGACATGTAACTACACAGTTAATGCTTACCAGCTTGGCGAAGATTAACAATGCTGTTGCTAACGACGCCATTGAAGCTAACTTAGCAACGGGACCTCACAGAGCTATGATAAAAACATTAGCGCTCCACCTACGCCAGCCAGCCCTCATCTGCTCAGCAACACCCGTGCTCACCTGCGTTCCAGCGATCGACGGCGCGACGAAGGACTTCACCCGATCATCCGTGCGGTCGGCGGCTAGCGTCGGCTAGCGTCTGCTATCCAAGTAAGTCCTCCTGGTTGTGTTGCTGCAGCCAGCCGCTAATACACCGATCCCACCTACAACTTTCTTCTTTGCAGTCTTCATTGTTCATTAAACAAATTGCAAAAGATTCACCAACACAGATGTCCAGAATACTGTGGAATTTTGAAGTGAAAACAGAGCTTTTTTATTGGATTCAATGGGCTCCGAATACTTCCGCTTCAACCGTTGACGTCACGTGCATACGTCATCATACATAGACGTTTTCAACCGGAAGTTTAGCGGGAAATTTAAAATTGTACCTTATAAGTTAACCCGGCCGTATTGGCATGTGTTGCAATGTTAAGATTTCATCATTGATATATAAACTATCAGACTGCGTGGTCGCTAGTAGTGGCTTTCAGTAGGCCTTTAAATCTATCTAACAATGTCGCGCATTTTCTGTCATGACCTCCCTGGGGGATCTTCTGAACGTAATCATTACTGAGAAATTCATCACATGTATGCAAGTTACGGTATTCATATCATCACCTTTTTTTATCAATGCTCGTCTGGGTCCAGAGGGGAGACCTGCTTGGCCACCTTGGCAGGTTTCACACCTGCATCTGGTCTGACCACAGTTTCTCTCTCCCGCTCTTGTGCGTGTTTGCAGGTCCTACAGCTGGAGTGGATATCAGCTGGGATCCCCAGGACTTCGGTCTCTGCTCCGCTCTCCTCGTGTTTTACAGGTCGTCCTCACATTTGTATTAAATATTCCTTTCAGCACTTCTAACTTCAGTTTCCACCCCCCTTTGCCGTTGCGGACCACAGTAGAATAAATCTAAAGAGGTTCATAAGTTCTTAAAAAAATGATGCGATTTTGTTATTCTCACAGCCAGACCTGGGACACGTGACAACCTCTGAGGAAGGTGTTGTATATTTGATGGTCGTGTGATGAGTGATGAGTCAAGAGGACGCCAACGAGGAATCGTCCAACAAAAAGCTTTATTTGTTTCAGCGAGCCTCAGACTGGAACTGCAGCTCCAGGAGAAAGAGTTTGGGCCTAATCACTCTTCTGCTGTCTTCTTGGACATCCATCCATCCATTTTTCTACCGCTTGTCCCTTTTGGAGTCGCGGAGGGTGCTGGAGCCTATCTCAGCTGCATTCGGGCGGAAGGCGGGGTACATCCTGGACAAGTCGCCACCTCATCACAGAGCCAACACAGATACACAGACAACATTCACACACTGGGGACCATTTAGTGTTGCCAATCAACCTATCCCCAGGTGCATGTCTTTGGAGGTGGGAGGAGCCTATCCCCAGGTGCATGTCTTTGGAGGTGGGAGAAAGCCGGAGTACCCGGAGGGAACCCACGCAGTCACGGGGAGAACATGCAAACTCCACACAGGAATATCCCAAGCCCGGGATTGAACTCAGGACTACTCAGGACCTTTGTACTGTCCTTAAATACCTTTTACACAAAGACAGTTACTTTTTATTGTTCTGGCCTTTGGGCCGGCCAGTTTGGACAACACCCAGTTTGTTGCTTGGCCAGTCAACCTATTTTCTGTGATCGGTTTGAGTCGGGCGACCTCCTCTACTCCTACTTGTGAGGGCTTCCTACCAGATGTTGCTAATGTCTTTACACTTCCTCCTGAACTCCAAACCTGCATTCCTGTAGAATCCCAATTTCCTGGGGGCAAATGCTAACCACTCTCTGGAGTGCTTGTGATGGACACGTGCACTTTTGATCCTTAGTAGAATAATCCTCTAAAGGATTCTGTGACCAAAGACAAACACATGCCAGCTCACAATCATATAAGTAAATGGTACACGGTATAATTCACCTCAAAGGTAACAGTTACGTCAGGTACTGAAATAAACACAGGTCTGGCTGTAAGAATACCAAAATTGCAAGATGAATAGAATAAGATAAGATAACATTTGCCATAACTTTAACAAATTTGAGTGTTAAGTTTATCAAGTCAATTGGTAACAATTAAACAAGACTGCTTGGTCCGTGGTTAGGATTCACTGGCAGTGGTGGGCAAGGTCTTCTCTGCTGGCCTAACATAAATCATGATCATAAACTAATAAAAGTTCATTTAATTTTATATTTTCTTTCCACACATTTATAAAATTATTCATCATATTCTCTTCATGTCATATTAATAAAAACTGGTCCACCACATTGTTTTCTTCAATCTTCTTTATAATAGTTAGAGTATTACAAAAATCGTACAGAAGTACAGACACAAAGTACATTGACAAGCACAAGTGCACCAGGACTTGAGGACACGGGCTGTGTAAGAAACCGTAAGGCACCAGTGCTGGTATGTGGCACAGGTAGTTTCTATCACCAAACAGAAGAATGCATCAGAACTAAACAAGACTTAAGACAAGAAACAAAGTCGGACCATGTGAATAAGTTAGAGAACCGCCAAGTTTCTTTCATTTTAACAGAAGCAATGACGATGGTCACAAATTAAACTTGATAGAAATTGCACTTTTAAACCATATTTTTTATTTATTTTTTTTATTTTTATTTTTTATAAAGAAATACAATCATGTGTGCTTACGGACTGTATCCCTGCAGACTGTATTGATCTATATTGATATATAATGTATACATTGTGCTTTTTATGTTGATTTAATTAAAAAAAAAAAAAAAAATTTTAAATTTCTTGTGCGGCCCGGTGGTTGTGGACCACTGACCTAACATATTCGACAATCAAAACTTGATCATAACAATCCTACATTTTGTGTTACTAATGTGTGAAACGGCTATCTAAAAATGGAAGTGTGGCTCCTCTCCTCTAAATTGCAAGTGCTCCTAAAGCAGGAATACAAATTCGGTATTCCTACAAAATACAAACTCTGGCAAGACACCAAGGCATTTTTTAAAATCCTCTTAAAAAGTGTGTTTATATCCATATTGTGTTGAGGAGTTTCGTGTTTCAAAACATTTCATTAAAGCAAATTGTCCAATAACTCAAAAAATATCAGTCGACAGTACACTTAATTAATGAACTATAAACATGCGATTAATCGCAATTAAATATTGTAATAGTTTGACAGCCCTAATTATGAATAATGCTATTAATATCAAATCAACTTTACATTTGTCCATTTGAGTAGTAAAAGTGAGAGACTAACTTTCCCACTGGTTGTGCAAGACAGAGTATTGTTTCATCGCACTAACAACAACAACATGTTCACCTTTTGAAGTCGTCTATAGGGATGATACTCGAAACCGGTTTTCCCGGTTGTTTGATAAGAAAAGAACCGAGTCCTCGGACTCGAATCCCTTTTTGAGAACCGGTACCCGTTATCGAGACCACTATAGTAAAGGAAAAGAGTTGATTCTTTATTCGAATCCCGTCCCGACCAGGAATGCTCCGTGGGACATCACAATAAATGACGTCACGTAGCTCAGTCATTAGGCGCAGATAGCGAAAGCAGGAAAACAATGGACGGGAAAAGGCGCTCCAAGGTGTAATAAAGTTCAAAACAAAAGCTATAATCCATCGAATAACTTTACTGAGAGATTTTAGCAGGATAAAACACATGACCAACACTTTTACGACCCACCGGAAACATAGCAACCAGGCTAGCAACGCACCTCCTTTACGGCAGCTGTCGCAACCTTCTTAAAACAACCGCAGCACATACATATATGTACAACATATCTCCCTTTTTTAACTTTTGTTTTTCTTTCCTTGTAAACGTTACAAAATCACACTGTAGATGTGTTGTCTGTCTAATTATAAATAATGCAGACGAGGCGTGTTGGCTGAGTTCTTGACGTTTACTTTCACAGCGTGGCAACATGCAACACTTTTCGGGGCGACCGCGCATGCTCGTAACTCCCGTTGCATGCTGGGTAGTGTAGTTGTTATATTCTCTAGCTCATAACATTTTTCTCCCATTAAGAAATAATGTTAACTCCATAAAGTGTATTTCTTTTTTTAGCTTTAAATTTTCATTTATTAGCATCGTAACCACATTTGCAAACAACTTTTCTCTTCATATAATTTTCTTTCAATAAACAAATAAAGTGCAAAAATGTCAAAGCATCATAACAAACAGTTATGTTCCAATAGCAGCAGAAGTGCACTTTTTGGAGAGCTGTATTATTTTCAGTTTTGTGCCCAAGGGACTGATTTTATTTAACACTATATTATTATTTATACACCTATAGTGATCACAGAGACAGCTTGTTTTTGTGTTACTGTATATATTTGTTTTTCTGAAAAATCCCACTTAATATACTTTGGGTAACAACAGTCAATATTTATTTATTTTATTTTATTTTTTTAGGTGGGTAACAGTCAATATTTATTTATTTATTAGATTTTATTTTTTTATTATATAATAAAAGTGAGCTTTTGTTAAACCAAATATTGTGTGTTTTTTCCATATACAACAACCTATCTGGACTCCATAAGAAAATCGATAAGGAATCGGTTCGATAAGAGGATTCGATAATAGGCTCGAACTCGATAATTCCTTATCAAACATCATCCCTAGTCGTCTAACATAATTCAGTATTCATAACATCGTTGTTACCTTTTAGTGACAGTACCTTCACTGACTAATGCATCCAGTCATTGGTTTCCTTTCACATACTTTCATTTTGCGTCAAGTCATCTTTACACCCGGGGCTTTCTTGGATTGCATCGTCACCATAAATTCTTCTTCTTAAATGAATTGAAGGAAAACTCATAGAAGTCAAATAATCAGCAGCAGTTCAGAACATACCGGGTGCAATAACTGATTCATTAACAGCCCGGAAATGTTTCTTGTTCTTGTCATTATAATACAAAAATAGATATGAAACTTTTTTTTTTTTTTTAAAAATACACCAATAAAAAAGGGTAATTTTTTGATGGTTTAAAAAAAAAAGAAAGATTGTTCCACACCCAAAACTTAAAGACCTAACCCAGCAGGCACAAGACATTGAAACAACGTTGATTATACGTACATGTCCTTTAAATTAAAACTGACTTCTAAACAACCTCGCAAAATAGTTGTATTTGTAAATAGATTTCATTTGCTGATGTCCAACGTTGGATGCACTTGTTGGTTGGGAAATGACCAAATTTCAATGTCAAATCAACGTCAGAACCCAACATTGATTAAAGGCCTACTGAAATGAGATTTTCTTATTTAAACGGGAATAGCAGATCAATTCTATGTGTCATACTTGATCATTTCGCGATATTGCCATATTTTTGCTGAAAGGATTTAGTAGAGAACATCGACGATAAAGTTTGCAACTTTGTTGACACCAGCAGCGAGAGCAATTCGGACCGAGAAAGCGACGATTACCCCATTAATTTGAGCCAGGATGAAAGATTCGTGGATGAGGAAAGTGAGAGTGAAGGATTAGAGTGCAGTGCAGGACGCCAGGGTGTATCTTTTTTCGCTCTGACCGTAACTTAGGTACAAGCTGGCTCATTGGATTCCACACTCTCTCCTTTTTCTATTGTGGATCACGGATTTGTATTTTAAACCACCTGGGATACTATATCCTCTTGAAAATGAGAGTCGAGAACGCGAAATGGACATTCACAGTGACTTTTCTATCTCCACGACAATACATCGGCGAAGCACTTTAGCTTCGGAGCTAACGTGATAGCATCGTGCTTAACTGCGGATAGAAACAGAAGAAACATGCCCCTGACTGGAAGGATAGACAGAAGATCAACAATACTATTATTACTTCTACTATCAGGAGACACCGAACCAAACCATGGACATGTAACTACACGGTTAATGCTGTCCAGCCTGGCGAAGCCTAGCAATGCTGTTGCTAACGACGCCATTGAAGCTAACTTAGCTACGGGACCTTGACAGAGCTATGCTAAAAACATTAGCGCTCCACCTACGCCAGCCCTCATCTGCTCATCAACACCCGTGCTCACCTGCGTTCCAGCGATCGACGGCGCGATGAAGGACTTCACCCGATCATCGGTGCGGTCGGCGGCTAGCGTCGGATAGCGCGTCTGCTATCCAACTCAAAGTCCTCCTGGTTGTGTTGCTGCAGCCAGCCGCTAATACACCGATCCCACCTACAGCTTTCTTCTTTGCTGTCTCCATTGTTCATTAAACAAATTGCAAAAGATTCACCAACACAGATGTCCAGAATACTGTGGAATTTTGAGATGAAAACCGACGCTGTTTGTATTGTGTCCCAATACTTCCGTTCAATCCATGACGTCACGCGCATACGTCATCATACCGAGACGTTTTCAGCCGGGTATTTAGCGGGAAATTTAAAATGTCACTTTATAAGTTAACCCGGCCGTATTGGCATGTGTTGCAATGTTAAGATTTCATCATTGATATATAAACTATCAGACTGCGTGGTCGCTAGTAGTGGCTTTCAGTAGGCCTTTAAACGTTGTCAAAAAGCATGTTGTTTCAACGTTGTATTAGTGTTGTAGAATATTGGTTGGGAAATGACCAAATTTCAATGTCAAATCCACATCAGAACCCGACATTGATTAAACGTCGCCAAAAAGCATGTTGTTTCAACGTTATGTTTGAGTTGCCCAGCGTCAGTACCTAATTCAACAAGTTGTCAAGGTTGATTCAATGACGTGTGCCTGCTGGTAAATCAACCACCAGACTTCAGACCAGCAGTGACAAAGTAAAGCCACACTAGCAAACATGCACAACAGCCACAATAAAGAGTACAGTAAGTGTAAGTAAGGAAGTGAATTTGGTTTCCTTGACACAATTCCTCCCTCAACCTGGGATTTTCCCTGTCGGGGGTGGGTGGTGGGGGGGTAGGGTGTGTGTGTGTGTGGGGTAGAGGGTGGTGGTGGAGTGTGCTTGACCATGTGTGCTCTCTGTAACCAAGAAGGCATCTGCACTGTTTACTATTCAGCTTATTTGACACAAATGTAGGAAATGACAAATAAGGCAAAGGATTAGTTGTGTGCAGCAAAGCAGCCGCCGAGCACCAGAGGATGACTGAGGAAACTGTTATTACATTGTTATTACATTGTTATTACATTGTCATTACATTGTCATTACATTGTTATTACATTGTCATTACATTGTTATTACATTGTTATTACATTGTTATTACATTGTGTTGCGTTTGACCAGATGTTCCTCCAAGTGGGATGTAAAACGCTGGTCAGTCCCAAGTTCCTTAATGACATATCAACTGAACTCGAATATACACCAATCACAGAATAGGTATTTTGTAATTTTATTGTCAAAGCTTTGGCAATAATGAGACCAGCCTCGAACAACACATACAAATGCGCAGCCCAGGTTGATCTGAAAACTTCCCGGAAAGCCCTCTCCTCTTCAGTATCTCCCCCCGCCCTCACTTGTCTCACCTCAAACACATGCTCATTGTCTCTTATCTTGAGTCGGCCTGGGAAGCACAGGAAGGAGGAATTCCTCCTCTCTGCCTTCTACTTCAAGGCCGGCCCAAGTGCGAGCACTTTGTCATGGGATGAAAAGAAAAGCAAAGAGTACAATATGGAACATTAGCTATATGTAATATGACTATGAAAATTAATAAGTAACACAAAATATTGATAATTGAAAGATATATATATATCTTTCAATTCCCCCTTCAGATCTTATCCAAAAGATCTCTCCTACGAGAGCAACACCTCTAAAGCACGCCCTACATTAAACTAGGTGCTGTTTTGGTTTTCGAGCAAGCTATCGATAAACAATCAAACCATAGTTACATGGGAGAGAGAAGGAGGGAGTCAACGTTAATGTCGTCATTGTCAGGGAAGGAAACTAACAGTCCCTGAAAGTCACCACTATGCTTGACCCCCTTCAGTGACATAGCAAGCCCAGAACCAGGGTGGGGTTGACCTTTGACAGCTCTAACAATGATGCGGGTGCATAGAGACCTAGCACAAGGGGCAATAAAGCATCCGCATGAGGTTATGACGGCCAAGAAAACTCCAATGGAGACCAGGGCCGACTTAATTAGGTCAGACCACCTGCAAAAGGTGTTATGAAGCCAATCTTTAAAGGGGTCAGAGACACCGGAAACTTCAGTAAGTTCTTAGGCTCTGAGGCCTTCTAAGGCGCTCTTGACCGAGCCATCGGGGGCAGCATTGTTAGGAATGAAGGTACAGCATTGGTCACCAAACATTGCACACACACACCTTCTTCCTTGGCTAGGATGCGGTCAAGGGCTATGCGGTTCTGGATGGCCATGAGGGAGGTCGGGGCAAGTTGTTCAGCAAGTCCCTCAACGGCGTCACGAGTCAGGTTGGTCAGTCTCAACAGATTATAAAAAACATAGTTAATGCGTTCTACATTTTTAGTAGCAGTCACAGGGAAAATAGCACCAATGATAGGAAGGTTCTCGAAACCTGCACAGGATTCACACCACAATTTGTGTTGTGAGGGGACCCCTCTTGATTGTCCAATTGCATCAAAGTAAACACCATCAGGGTTTCTCATCAGATCAAAGGAGCCCTTTACACTCCTCCGAGATAAAACATGGCGGCGTCGGCGAGAAGTTAGAGAGGCCGCTGAGACAGGAGTTCCAAGGGGTGTTAATTTGGTGAGTGGGGTCACCAGTTTAACCATAGCACAAAGCCCTACGGATAACGTTGGGATTCTAATGTACAATCTGTGCTCCCCACAATACCAGAACAAGTCAGCTCGTGCCCAAGGGCCTATCCTTGAGCCATCTATCAGTGTGGTGCACCAGGAAGGGTTAATGTCACCCAATTTGTTGGGGGACGAAGAGGGTCCTTTGAATTGAAAACACGTGTAATTCAGCTTTTGGGCCACAAATGGAAGAAGTCGGGTGGAATTGTCAACAGGAGGGTACACACTAGCCAACAAATCGCACCCTGGTGGCGTGGGTTCAGAGAACAAGGAAATAAGACAGTTTGAGCCATTTATGTCAGTCAACTTAAAAGGAGCGGGGTAAGTGTGGGGAAAAGGACGTCCAGCGGAACAAGCAACACAGTCACCCAGGTTTTGGCATCCACCTGAGCCACAGGTTTACCTGTACCCGCTCCTAAGGTCAAAGTTACCAGGCCTTCGGTGGTGATGTCATTAGCACGCACAGATGTGAGAGCCTTTGAAACACCACCAAGGTGGGGTGGTACTTTAGGTGCTACAGAGGGTGTAGAGGTAGTTAACGCCCTCTCAAGGACATTAATTTTAATAATTAGAGTCTGTATCAGTCAGGTCAACCCCCAAAACAACATAAAAGGGACGATGGGCACCACTTACCATAGTATGTTGTCTGCATCCGACACCAATGGTTCAGGTTGCGTCGTACCAAATATAGAGGTTATTACCACGGTAATAGCTATTGTGTCCCCCGTAATTAATCACACTGCATAGGTCAAAAAATAAGTCTTGCTATCCTCTTTGACCCAGTCTATTTAAAGTCGGCTGTTTGTTCTTAGACACTTGTCAGTCACTGTCGTCAGGAAGGAAGAACTGAGACACAAAGACAGTAGAACACGCCCAAGCACCAGTCCGTCAGGGAACACTACCGGGTGTGACATCCTGCTTTTCGTCTATCAAAATCAGTGTAATTCAGGTAACGAAACGGGGATAAACATCAAACTTTTCACTTAATATAACGACACAGATAGTTATGTTGAAAACAAGCAAGAGAAATTGGATAACTTCGAGTATAAAGGCTGGTCTCAAATAAGGATATACAATATAGAAGTTAAAAAGAGTAATATAGGTAGAAAATCTCTCTCTCAGCGTCGTCTTCTGGGCTGTAGGATTATGTGTGTGTAATTAAAGCCTCGCTCTTCTATGACACTAAAAATGAGTCGTTTTCTGCTCCCGTTCTTCTTCAGCTGCCTCAGGCTCAAAAGGCGCTGCTGGGGGTCGAGTGGGGCAGATGTAGTGGCGATGTCAGCAATGACATCCGCTGGTAATCTGTCAGGTTCTTCAGCAGGAGTGTAGAGGGAGAGGTGGTACCAGGTGTCCCCTTTTCCAGCTAGTCGAAGGGCGTGAGACGTCCGTTCCACGACCTTGAAGGGACCACCTGGGCTCCGTCCACTTGCGTTTGATGACCTTGATCTTGACCCTCTCAGCGGCCGGAAG
This sequence comes from Entelurus aequoreus, assembly GCF_033978785.1. NCBI lineage: Eukaryota > Metazoa > Chordata > Actinopteri > Syngnathiformes > Syngnathidae > Entelurus > Entelurus aequoreus. Next base: position 7,513,223 of record NC_084753.1, read on the forward strand.
GGAATCTGGAGTGGCGGGCTGTCATCCTCGTATCTGTACAGAAGAACTGGCACACAAATTCTGCATTTTTTGTGTAAAATACCATTTTGGTTTTACGCTGAGTCCTCCTTCCATGGGGGGCTGCTGGTCCTGTGAATGGCTGACCTGTATGCAGCTTATAGGGTGAAAAAACTCAAAGGGCGGTAAAACAGTTTTATTCACGGACCTTCGAATGATCATTAACGCTAATTGCAACATGTCAATCCAATTAAATTTGGTCTGTGCACAGATTTGAGCCAATTAGTTTTTAATGTTCTGGTCCATCCTTTCAACCTTACCTTGGGACTCAGGATGGTACCCCAAACCTGTGTTCTAGTCCGAAAGCCTTTTCGACCAAGGATAAGTGAGGTTTTTTTTTTATTTTTATTTTTTTTTTAAATGGTTGCCGTTGTCTGACCTAATCTTTTTGGGGAAACCATGTCGGGGTACTAGGTCATTAACAAGTCATTTAATTACTGATGTTGCATCCTCTTTTGAGGCTGTTGTTGCTTCCGGCCAACCACTGTAATTGTCAACACAAGTCAGTACGTACCTTTTCCCTTGTACCGTATTGATCATATCAGTGAAATCAAAGACTATACATGATTCACCCTCACCTCCTCCCTATTCTAAATTTGATCTACTTAACTACTATCGATGTGTAAAATCGTTATTTTCAAATTAAAATTAGTTATAACTTCTTACCCACGGGAAAAACGTTAAAACTATGGAATGTGTCAGAGTCGGATGATTGTCGATTTTGTTCCAAGGAGTCTGTATCCACCCTCACTCACCCCCTTCTGTTTCTGAAAAAAGGACTGTGTTAGTCATACTATCACTTTCAGAAACATCTAAGAAAAAGGTCAGCTAATAGTCAAGTAGCGGAGGACAGGTCATGTTTGAGGTCAATGATTGTCTCTTTAGCCTCTATGGTCCACTGGGGGGTGGTGTTAGGGTAGGGGACCCCTTAGCAATATCACAATTAACTCAAACTCAACTAAACCCTAGCTTTTATGTAACTTATTCAATATGGTGAAAGTAACAAATATGCTTATATTTATATTGTCACCAATACTAGAAAAATACTACCCTTATGGCGGATGCTTTAGCAATAGTATTTTGAATTTTTACCACACCTGGTGGCCCCAATAATTCATTAAGTCAAGCTCATGTTGTAGAAAGTTGAATGATGCAGACACGTTTGTTACTGAATACTTTCTATCAGACTTCTGTCTTGACAACTATGTGTATGTAATGAGCAACTATAATTATTTGATATGCTTAAATGTGTAATGTGTCGTTTTAGCTCAGCTGTTGTGTAGCTGCTAGCTCCTCGTAGCCTACAGGTGTCTAAAGTGCAGCCCATAGTTATGTGTTTAACACAACTATGTGCTAAACCTAAACAATTGAAAATGTGGTATTTGGGTGTCGGTGTAATGTTTGGCAGCTACGCCGTGTCTTATCATTGCACCTAAGTTCTCTGGTTTTGTAGGTGAGACAGAGAGCAAGGGAACAATTTGGGACATCAATTGTGTCCATCTTATATCATGCTAGCTGTTGCAAAGATAGGTCAACATGAGCAACCACACCATGAGTTCCAACATATATAAATATACAAAGGAGTCAAAGGTCTCCTGGTATGAGTGTCTAACTGGTGATCATAACATATGGCGAGTCGGGTGGCAGAACACACGGAAGCATCTCAGCCAGTCAGGGTTTTCACTGTTAGAGCAGTTGGATGTCAGCCATTCCTGTTGTTTCAGGCTGTGGTAGGAGCCTTGGTAGTGGTGTCGCAGCTTGGTGGTTGAGCCGTCAGGTAACACCAGGAATGTTCCTTCTGTGCGATTTGAATGTCAGGGTACAGTCTGTAAAGGAGGTCCAGCAATCTGAACCGGAAGTGGTTTGGTGACAGGTAACCTTGTGACCCCAGCGAAGCCTTCGACCTTTAAAGAGGAAGCACACAGTTTCTTTGGTACCTCTGCATTCAGAATCGAATGGGTGGCGCCAGTGTCAATCACGAACTGATAACATTGTCGTTGACACTCATGTCCAGCAGGGGGCCAGTCTGTATCTCCTGCTGGGGCTCCTGCGGTGGGCGTCCTTTGCCACGCTTTTGTGTTCGTTTGTTGGCACTACGGAACCTTTCCCGTTCGAAAATGTTCACGACTCCAGTGACCAGGCTGGTCACAGCCGAAACAGTTTCCACCCCGGACTGGCTTTGAAGCATCGTGTTGTCCACCACCCGATTCCAACCGTCTGGTCGCACGTCTGTTGAGGATTCTTTCCTCCACCTGTTGGAACTCAAAAGCAAGGTCACCCACTGCTGAATATATCCTAGCTGATCTTTGACCTTTTGGTTCTTTTAACCTTTTATTTTCAGCGATCTGTAAATTAAGGAGTTGCTTCCTTGCTGCTCTGTCATTAGCCTTATCATCCTCATCTTGAGGAAAGAGACTGCGCATAGCAGTAGCTATGTTTGTAACGTATGGTGTTATCGGTGAGGTCGAAGATTCAGCCATTAATCCTACTTGTTGTTCTGTATTTTTGCCATCTTGTGTGGAAACACAACGATACAAAATGCTTCTAAAGTCTCCTATTGATTTCTTCCCATTTCACTCAAACAACTAAACAAACAAACAAATAAACAAACTTGCAGCTAACCACAATCAACAGCATACCATTTACGAATACCTTCATTTGTCACTTTCTCATCTTTTCTTCACTTTCGTTTTCCTTTACAAACAACATCCTGTATCCATCTCTTCCTTACACTTCACACAATGTTTCTATTTTCTGTTCTCCTAGAAACCATTCACATAACGTAAGGTTATAAACATCCTTTTCCCATATTTTCTCAAACCATCCTCTTCTCCCTCAATCTTCCTTCACCTGCTCTCTTTTTCTCTCTCTCTCCTTCTCACTGGAGTAGGGGGCGGTGGCCTAGTCAAAGTCTGGGCGGGTCGTTTGAATTGTCTTGCGCATGCGCGGCAGGCAAAACACCAATCAGTCTAGTCTGTCCTATTTGTCTCATTAATCATCGGTTCTTTTGCTGCATTTCGTTTTTCCACGTAATCCCCGTTTACTTTTATCATACGCCAAACTCTTAAATTCTCGAGCACCAACTCTGTTCCATTTTCACCAGCGCGCGCACACACACAAGCACGTGTAAGCACTCACGCACACACAAGCAAGTGCCTACAGCCCTACGCACACACACCCACGCACACGTAAGCACTCTCTCTGCGTTTCACTTTACCATAAAACTTCCAGTTACTTTTTTATTTTATTTTTTATTTTACCAGACGTTTGAGTTCACAACTTTTCGAGTATTGTAAACTCCCTCTTAACCCTTTCAAGGAACGTTCTCTTTTCTTTTTTTTTTTTTCTTTTTTTCTCTTTTTTTTTTTTTTCTTTTTAAACTTTACCTGCTAATTCCATTGTCGACAACAGTGCATTCAATGGATTATTAAACAGTAATGATTCATCACATTTTCCCCAGCCGTCATCACATTCTTTTCTGTCACACTCCTTGGCCATTGTGTCTATTTTTCCTTAATTTTAGCGCACACTAAAGTGTCGCCGGGACCTCACAACCGGGGAATCTTTATTGTATTTATTACAAATGGCCTCCAGCCGTGGAATTTATCATATGGTACAGAAGGGCCTCCTCCCGTACGTTTCTTAATTTTAACGCACACGTTAATGCCGTAGGGAACTCGCAACCAGGGAGTATTTATTGTATTTTACAAATGGCCTCCGACCCATCCTTAATTTGTGTGCACATAAAAATGTCAACAGGGATCTCACAACCGGGGAGTATTTACTGTACCATATGATGGGCATCCAACCCGTTACTCTTTTAGGCGGCGACCAACTACCCAGGGTGAGCCACACCCAACTATTAGTTCACTCGTCAATGAAACTGCCCGTCACGGTAATCGAGACACAATGACGTGAGTTGACCACTTATTTACAATTTTAATGCAATGGCAGGCTCGGCAAAAATGCAATCAATCTATCAAAATCACCATTCTGTGTCTGGGGTACAAAGCAGTGTTTAACTTACAGACTTCTGGGCAGACTCCTAATGCAGATTTTATCTAAAAAGAAAGGTTCTGCTTACCTTGAATTATGTTTTGGCCATGTGAGTCTGTCCAGAAGATTGCAAGAGAAGGTCCAATTGTCAGCGTGTCATCTCGGACGAAGCCCCCAAATTGTTGCGTTTGACCAGATGTTCCTCCAAGTGGGATGTAAAACGCTGGTCAGTCCCAAGTTCCTTAATGACATATCAACTGAACTCGAATATACACCAATCACAGAATAGGTATTTTGTAATTTTATTGTCAAAGCTTTGGCAATAATGAGACCAGCCTCGAACAACACATACAAATGCGCAGCCCAGGTTGATCTGAAAACTTCCCGGAAAGCCCTCTCCTCTTCAGTATCTCCCCCCGCCCTCACTTGTCTCACCTCAAACACATGCTCATTGTCTCTTATCTTGAGTCGGCCTGGGAAGCACAGGAAGGAGGAATTCCTCCTCTCTGCCTTCTACTTCAAGGCCGGCCCAAGTGCGAGCACTTTGTCATGGGATGAAAAGAAAAGCAAAGAGTACAATATGGAACATTAGCTATATGTAATATGACTATGAAAATTAATAAGTAACACAAAATATTGATATATGAAGATATATATATATCTTTCAATTGTCATTACATTGTCATTACATTGTTATTACATTGTCATTACATTGTTATTACTAGGGATGTCCGATAATGGCTTTTTGCCGATATCCGATATGCCGATATTGTCCAACTCTGTAATTACCGATACCGATATCAACCGATATATACAGTCGTGGAATTAACACATTATTATGCCTAATTTGGACAACCAGGTATGCTGAAGATAAGGTACTTTTTAAAAAAATGAATAAAATAAAATAAGATAAATACATTTTTTGAATAAAAAAGAAAGTAAAACAATATAAAAACAGTTACATAGAAACTAGTAATTAATGAAAATTAGTAAAATGAAGTGTTAAAGGTTAGTACTATTAGTGGAGCAGCAGCACGCACAATCATGTGTGCTTACGGACTGTATCCCTTGCAGACTGTATTGATATATATTGATATATAATGTAGGAACCACAATATTAATAACAGAAAGAAACAACCCTTTTGTGTGAATGAGTGTAAATGGGGGGAGGGAGGTTGTTTGGTTTGGTGCACTAATTGTAAGTGTATCTTGTGTTTTTTATGTGGATTTAATAAAACAAACAAAAACAAAACAAAACAAAACAAAAAAACCGATACTGATAATAAAAAAACCGATACCGATAATTTCCGATATTACATTTTAACGCATTTATCGGCCAATAATATCGGCAGACCGATATTATCGGACATCTGTAGTTATTACATATATATATATATATATATACACGTGTGTATATATACTGTATACATATTAATATGTATAGGCTTTATAAGTGTTTATACATATATGTGTATATACTGTATGTGTACCGTATTTTTCCGAGTATAAGTCGCACCGGCCGAAAATGCACAATAAATAAGGGAAAAAACATATATAAGTCGCACTGGAGTATAAGTCGCATTTTTTGGGGAAATGTATTTGATAAAAGCCAACAGCAAGAATAGACATTTGAAAGGCAATTTAAAATGTCTACAGAATAGTGAACAACAGGCTGAATAAGTGTACGTTATATGAGGCATAAATAACCAACTGCTATGTTAATCAGCTTTGGGCCCCGGCACAACAGTTTTAGTCCAATGCGGCCCCCAAGTCCAAAAGTTAGGACACCCCTGCATTAAGAGAACTAGTTAGTGACACTATGGCTCCTCTAAGCAGGCACTTTTTAGTCTTAAGAACCACGGTAGACCTGACCTGGATGAGTGGCTCATTTAGTGCACCATATGACATGACACCAGTCTGGGACTCCAGCAAACTATTTCACCTTTCATTTGCTCATCCACATTGGAATGTTGTACTATTTTATATTCCTGTGCCTTATTATTGTCCTACATTCCACCTAGTAAGTATTTTGCTGAGAAAGTGTGCTTTTTAAATGGCTGAGAATACACCAATGAGACTTCGGTACAGTTTCCAGACCTCACTGTCGGTGAAAAGAACCTGGTTGTGACCCAGACACAAGAACCTGGTTGTGACCCAGACACAAGAACCTGGTTGTGACCCAGACACAAGAACCTGGTTGTGACCCAGACACAAGAACCTGGTTGTGTCCCAGACACAAGAACCTGGTTGTGACCCAGACACAAGAACCTGGTTGTGAGAACCTGGTTGTGACCCAGACACAAGAACCTGGTTGTGACCCAGACACAAGAACCTGGTTGTGACCCAGACACAAGAACCTGGTTGTGAGAACCTGGTTGTGACCCAGACACAAGAACCTGGTTGTGACCCAGACACAAGGACCTGGTTGTGACCCAGACACAAGGACCTGGTTGTGACCCAGACACAAAAACCTGGTTGTGAGAACCTGGTTGTGACCCAGACACAAGAACCTGGTTGTGACCCAGACACAAGAACCTGGTTGTGTCCCAGACACAAGAACCTGGTTGTGACCCAGACACAAGAACCTGGTTGTGAGAACCTGGTTGTGACCGAGACACAAGAACCTGGTTGTGACCCAGACACAAGAACCTGGTTGTGACCCAGACACAAGGACCTGGTTGTGACCCAGACACAAGGACCTGGTTGTGACCCAGACACAAAAACCTGGTTGTGAGAACCTGGTTGTGACCCAGACACAAGAACCTGGTTGTGACCCAGACACAAGGACCTGGTTGTGACCCAGACACAAGGACCTGGTTGTGACCCAGACACAAAAACCTGGTTGTGACCCAGACACAAGAACCTGGTTGTGAGAACCTGGTTGTGACCCAGACACAAGAACCTGGTTGTGACCCAGACACAAGAACCTGGTTGTGACCCAGACACAAGAACCTGGTTGTGAGAACCTGGTTGTGACCCAGACACAAGAACCTGGTTGTGACCCAGACACAAGGACCTGGTTGTGACCCAGACACAAGGACCTGGTTGTGACCCAGACACAAAAACCTGGTTGTGAGAACCTGGTTGTGACCCAGACACAAGAACCTGGTTGTGACCCAGACACAAGAACCTGGTTGTGTCCCAGACACAAGAACCTGGTTGTGACCCAGACACAAGAACCTGGTTGTGAGAACCTGGTTGTGACCGAGACACAAGAACCTGGTTGTGACCCAGACACAAGAACCTGGTTGTGACCCAGACACAAGGACCTGGTTGTGACCCAGACACAAGGACCTGGTTGTGACCCAGACACAAAAACCTGGTTGTGAGAACCTGGTTGTGACCCAGACACAAGAACCTGGTTGTGACCCAGACACAAGGACCTGGTTGTGACCCAGACACAAGGACCTGGTTGTGACCCAGACACAAAAACCTGGTTGTGACCCAGACACAAGGACCTGGTTGTGACCCGGACACAAGAACCTGGTTGTGACCCAGACACAAGGACCTGGTTGTGACCTAGACACAAAAACCTGGTTGTGACCCAGACACAAGAACCTGGTTGTGACTCAGACACAATAACCTGGTTGTGACCCAGACACAAGGACCTGGTTGTGACCCAGACACAAGAACCTGGTTGTGACCCAGACACAAGGACCTGGTTGTGACCCGGACACAAGAACCTGGTTGTGACCCAGACACAAGGACCTGGTTGTGACCTAGACACAAGAACCTGGTTGTGACCCAGACACAAGGACCTGGTTGTGACCCAGACACAAGAACCTGGTTGTGACCTAGACACAAGGATCTGGTTGTGACCCAGACACAAGAACCTGGTTGTGTCCCAGACACAAGAACCTGGTTGTGAGAACCTGGTTGTGACCGAGACACAAGGATCTGGTTGTGACCCAGACACAAGAACCTGGTTGTGTCCCAGACACAAGAACCTGGTTCTGAGAACCTGGTTGTGACCTAGACACAAGGATCTGGTTGTGACCCAGACACAAGAACCTGGTTGTGTCCCAGACACAAGAACCTGGTTGTGACCCAGACACAAGAACCTGGTTGTGAGAACCTGGTTGTGACCGAGACACGAGGACCTGGTTGTGACCCGGACACAAGGACCTGGTTGTGACCCAGACACGAGCACCTGGTTGTGACCCAGACACAAGGACCTGGTTGTGACCCAGACACAAGAACCTGGTTGTGACCCAGACACAAGGACCTGGTTGTGACCCGGACACAAGAACCTGGTTGTGACCCAGACACAAGGACCTGGTTGTGACCCAGACACAAGAACCTGGTTGTGACCTAGACACAAGAACCTGGTTGTGACCCAGACACAAGAACCTGGTTGTGACTCAGACACAAGAACCTGGTTGTGACCCAGACACAAGGACTTGGTTGTGCTCCTTCCACCACCCCCACTTCTCAGGATTGTATTCCTTACCCTGCTGAGACCACGTGTGAAGTCCGTCCTGCCGCTAAGACTCCAGCAGACTGTGCCAGCGGCAGACCTGCTGTCCTTTGGACTCCTTCATCAGAGTCCAGTGGCTGAGCTCCTCCTCGCCGGAGCTGTTGAGGCCCAGGGAGATCCAGCCGATCATCTCCTTGCGCTTCATGCTGCGCTTGTTGTAGACGGACAGGATGAGCGTGACGTCGGACAGCTGGAAGAGGGCCACCTGGAAGACAAAGGTCTCCTTGTAGGTGGGGTTGGGCTGGCCCCGGCAGATGGAGGTCTTGCACCTGGACATCTCCTGGCCCATGGAGTTCAGTAAGGTCAGCTTGACATAGGTGTCTGCATGAAGAAGCCAGAAATACAAGTCATGTATGTGGTCTCACCTTTTGGACCATAACACCCAACTTTCCCACTTTTCCCAATCAAATAACACTGAATTAGTCATCTCACTCTTGATTGTAATCATATCCAACATACACTATATTGCCAAAAGTGTTTGGCCACCCATCCAAATGATGAGAATCAGGTGCCCTAATCACTTGGCCCGGTGTATCAAATCAAGCACTTAGGCATGGAGACTGTTTCTACACACATTTGTGAGAGAATGGGCCGCTTTTAGTGATTTCCAGCGTGGAACTGTCATAGGATGCAACAAATCCAGCCGCTCCTAAATATTCCAAAGTCAACTTTATTATAAGGAAAGTGAAGAGTTTGGGAACAACAGCAACCAAGTGGTAGGCCAGGTAAACTGACAGAGAGGTCAGCATAGTGCAAAGACTTTCTGCACAGTCACTTGCTACAGAGCTCCAAACTTCATGTCACCTTCCAATTAGCCCACGTACAGTACGCAGAGAGCTTCATGGAATGGGTTTCCATGGCCGGGCAGCCGCATCTAAGCCATACATCACCAAGTCCAATGCAAAGCGTGGGATGCAGTGGTGTAAAGGACATCACCACTGGACTCTAGAGCAGTGGAGACGCCTTCTCTGGACTGATGGATCACACTTTACCATCTGGCAATCTGATGGACCAGTCTGGGTTTGGAGGTTGCCAGGAGAACGCGACATTTCGGACTGCATTGTGCCGAGTGTGACATTTGGTGGAGGAGGAATTATGGTGTGGGGTTGTTTTTTCAGGAGTTGGTCTTGGCCCCTCAGTTCCAGTGAAAGGAACTTTGAATGCTCCAGGATACCAAAACAATTTGGACAATTCCATGCTCCCAACCTTGTGGGAACAGTTTGGAGCGGGCCCCTTCCTCGTCCAACATGACTGTGCACCAGTGCACAAAGACATGGATGACAGAGTCTGGTGTGGATGAACTTGACTGGCCTGCTCAGAGTCCTGACCTGAACCCGATAGAACACCTTTGGGATGAATTAGAAGGGAGACTGAGAGCCAGGCCTTCTCCACCAACATCAGTGTGTGACCTCACCAATGCGCTTTTGGAAGAATGGTGGACAATTCCTCTAAACACACTCGGCAACCTTGTGGACAGCCTTCCCAGAAGAGTTGAAGCTGTAATAGCTGCAAAAGGTCATATTGAACCCTATGGGTTAGGAATGGGATGGCACTTCAAGTTCATATGTGAGTCAAGGCAGGTGGCCAAATACTTTTGGCAATATGGTGTACCTACTTACACTTTGCAACATTTTCAAATGAAAGCAACATATCATTAATATGTATTTCCCACATAAACATTAGGCTTAAGTCTGGTTGATGAAAGAAACAAGTACTAATCAAAAGGGACTGATGACAAATACTTGTGCTGTACATACAATGATGTCATGCTAACACAGATGAACACAATTAACAATAAATGTTTCTGAACTAAACTGTCAATTGAAAATACAGCTTCAACATTTTTAGTCATCATTTTTGCGCTGAAGACACTTTTTAGTGACTTTCGCTCCAGAATTTGTTTGAGACTGTCATTACTGCCACCAGTGGTGGAAAAGGGTATTACCTCACTGACTACCGATGAGAAACCGACCGAGGGCAGGGCTATTCAACTACATCATGAAGAGGGCCACAGTGTCAAGAGCCCTAGGGCTGAGGGGCCGCACATCCAAACTTAAATGTTTGGTCATAAAGTGCCACCGCAGGTTATATTCCTTAGAGACTACCTTTACTTCAGTACAAAGTAAACACATCGGCTTTCACACGGCACTGTCAATAAATGCATTATTCTGCCCTCGCTACTCGTTTCCAGCGTGTGCAGATAGTTAACAGCATGAAGAAACAGAAGCTCCAGAAGTTTTGTTGAGGATTGACGTTCTTTCTTTTGAATTTTGTTCCTTTCTAAGTTTTATTACTTTACACGTCTACAAAAACCCAAAAGCAGTGAAGTTGTCACGTTGTGTAAATGGTAAATAAAAAGAGAATACAATGATTTGCAAATCCTTATATTCAATTGAATAGACTGCAAAGACAAGATATTTAACGTTCAATCTGGAAAATTGTGTTATTTTTTTGCAAATATTAGCTCATTTGGAATTTGATGCCTGCAACATGTTTCAAAAAAGCTGGCACAAGTGGCAATAAATACTGATAAAGTTGAGGAATGCTCATCAAACACTTATTTGGAACATCCCACAGGTGAACAGGCTAATTGGGAACAGGTGGGTGCCATGATTGGGTATAAAAGCAGCTTCCATGAAATGCTCAGTCATTCACAAACAAGGACGGGGCGAGGGTCACCACTTTGTCAACAAATGCCTGAGCAAATTGTTTCAGAACAACATTTCTCAACCAGCTATTGCAAGGAATTTAGGGATTTCACCATCTACGCGCCGTAATATCATCAAAAGGTTCAGAGAATCTGGAGAAATCACTGCACGTAAGCCATGATATTACGCACCTTCGATCCCTTAGGCAGTACTGCATCAAAAAGTGACATCAGTGTGTAAAGGATATCACCACATGGGCTCAGGAACACTTCATAAAACCACTGTCAGTAACTACAGTTGGTCGCTACATCTGTAAGTGCAAGTTAAATCTCTCCTATGCAAAGCCAAAGCCATTTATCAACAACACCCAGAAACGCTTCGCTGGGCCCCGAGCTCATCTAAGATGGACTGATGCAAAGTGGAAAAGTGTTCTGTGGTCTGATGAGTCCACATTTCAAATTAACTTACACATCTGTGAAGGCACCATTAATGCTGAAAGGTACATACAGCTTTTGGAGCAACATATGTTGCCATCCAAGCAACGTTACCATGGACGCCCCTGCTTATTTCAGCAAGACAAAAGTCTGATTTTCGCAATTTATTTAGATTTGAATGAGTAGTCTTCTTCTACTCGTTGTTGCCCCCTGTGGGGGGGCAGGAGTACTGCACACATGAGCAACCCTAGTTGTCATGGTTTCTTCAAGCCTACTTGAGGGCCAAATGAAAAGCTTTGTCAGGCCGGGTGTGGCCCGGGGGCCGCCACTTGGACAGACCTCCTGTAGGGGGTGCTTGCGACCCAACAATGTGGCACATGGGAAGCAGGGGCAAGCACCAAAACCAAGTAACTTTCAGACTTCTTTTGGTTGGTGTTTTGTCACCGGACTAAGCAATGGCCCACATATATTTATCTCTCTCCAGTTGGAATGAAATCCTTCCTGCAGCCTTTGCGAGAGAAAAAAAAAAGTATATTTCTCACATTTGTTCTGTGCGACGCAGACGGCAAAGGATGTTTTTCTCTCCCGATCAAACGCCGAGCTCCCAGTGAGCGTGTCCTGATAACAAAGACGAGCGCTCAAAGGGTGCAAGAAGTCTTTCCGCGGTCTTGTTGCTATGCAACTGCGTCTCACCTGAAGATACTGGTAATGATAAAAATGGACCAAAGTTAATGTCTGCCTATAGGCACAGGCTGACACAGACACGCTACTTGAAAGGACTAGAACAAGAACAAAAAAATGCTTCATAGCAATGTGTGTGTATGAATAATTATTCTAAATTCATCATTCTTGCGCTGATTTGCTGCAATTTACCTTAGTGTGTCGGTTTTCTACCTCCTTGTGGATGTCTGTTCAGTGGCACAAGCTGTGTTGCAGTCTTCCACTCAGGGAATAAAACACACTGGTCACTCCCAAGTTCTTTTGGATGACATATATGTTGAGTAAAAAGAACCACCGAGACTGAATGATACAATATTAAGGTTTTTTTTTACTAAAGCTTTAGGAGACCAGCCCTTACAGCGCAACCATAGCATCAGCAAGAAGAGGTCTAAAAGTAAGACAAAAGAAGTTAACTCTTATAGTGAGAAGGCAGAAGGCAGCCCCCCCCCCCGTACAGAGAGGGATGCACCTGCCGATAAGAAGAGGGACCGTCTCCTTCACGGAACAGAACTGGCTCAAACCTCCCTTTTGAGGAGTGATTCATCATGTTTGTGCTGATTTGCTGCAATTTTCCTGAGTGTGTCTGTGTTCCTCTTCCTTATGGATGTCTGTTCAGTGGCACACGCTGTGTTGCAGTCTTCCTCTCAGGGAATAAACTCCAAGTTCTTTTGGATGACATATATGTCGAGTAAAAAGAACCACCAAGACATAATAGTAAAGCTAAAGCTTTAGGAGACCAGCCCTTACAACCTAACAATAGCACCAGCAAGAAGAGGTCTAAAAGTAAGACAAAAGAAGTTAACTCTTATAGTGAGAAGGCAGCCCCCCGCCCCCTTACGGAGAGGGATGCACCTGCCGATAAGAAGAGGGACCGTGTCCTTCACAGAAAAAACCTCCCTTTTGAGGAGTGATTCATCATGTTTGTGCTGATTTGCTGCAATTTCCTTAGTGTGTCTGTTTTCTACCTCCTTATGGATGTCTGTTCAGTGGCACAAGCTGTGTTGCAGTCTTCCTCTCAGGGAATAAAACACACTGGTCACTCCCAAGTTCTTTTGGATGACATATATGTCGAGTAAAAAGAACCACCGAGACATATTAGTAAAGCTAAAGCTTTAGGAGACCAGCCCTTACAACACAGCAATAGCATCAGCAAGAAGAGGTCTAAAAGTAAGACAAAAGAAGTTAACTTGTAGTTAGAAAGCAACCCCACCTTAAGGAGAGGGATGCACCTGCCGATAAGAAGAGGGACCGTGTTCTTCACGGAACAGAGCTGGCTCAAACCTCCCTTTTAAAGAGTGATTCATCATGTTTGTGCTGATTTGCTGCAATTTCCTTAGTGTGTCTGTTTTCTACCTCCTTATGGATGTCTGTTCAGTGGCACAAGCTGTGTTGCAGTCTTCCTCTCAGGGAATAAAACACACTGGTCACTCCCAAGTTCTTTTGGATGACATATATGTTGAGTAAAAAGGACCACCGAGACAGAATGATACAATATCATGTTTTTTTTTACTAAAGCTTTAGGAGACCAGCCCTTACAACGCAGCAATAGCATCAGCAAGAAGAGGTCTAAAAGTAAGACAAAAGAAGTTAACTCTTATAGTGAGAAGAAAGCCCCCCCCCCCCCCCCCCCCCCCCCCCCTTACAGAGAAGGATGCACCTGCCGATAAGAAGAGGGACCGTGTCCTTCACGGAACAGAACTGGCTCAAACCTCCCTTTTGAGGAGTGATTCATCATGTTTGTGCAGACACTGGACGCTCTAGGACCAAATATGGAAATCAACAACAGATAATAAGGCAACGGAACGGAACATCTCCAGAGTGGAAAAGTACCAGTAGTACCACTAGCATGATCACACAATACATTGTTATACTAAACTATCAAATATCACAAATATATGCTTTCTCCACAGCTGTCAGCTTCTAGTTGAGAGAACTTTGTTGGCATATGACAATATATTAGAATTTTATTACAGTTCTGATTAAAAGCCATCTGGACTCCGCTGAGCAGCAAATGGAGACGTAAACATGCTGGACAACTCAGTGGGTACAGGTGGACTGCTGGTAAAATCCCATTAAGGGTGAAGGGCAGTCAGGCGGGTCATTGGGCAAAACCCGTCTTTACTGCTCCTCAATAGAATACTGGCATTTTGAATGCAAAGACTACTTTCACTGTACATTGTGTTAAATTCACATTATTTTGATATAAAATATTAGAACAGTGGTCACTAACCTTTTCCAGCCCAAGATCCCTCATCTTAACCAAAAACCAAAGCAAGATCTACCCCCGTGTCAACTATGTTATGTCTTTTTGTTGTGGTTTGTTTTTGTTTTTTAGAGACAAAGTTTTTTCTCTCATTGAGCTTCTTGCGGTTTTCCCAATTGTTGCTAGTGTTTTCTGTAATGTGCCCAGGGGCCAATGACAAACAAGTCACGGCCCACTGGTGGCCCCTGTAATGCACTTTGGGCACCGCAGCTGTAGAAGCTAACTGTTTATGGCCACTATAGTCTTAGTACTGTAGTGTCCATCCTGTGGTCACGTTTGGGACGCGGGTCAGCTTACGTCAGCGCCGGAAGTCGTCAGATCAGCTGTTCACCTGGCGGGTTTTTTTCTGTGTGAGTCCAACTTCAGCTGCCGCCTTGTTTTATCATATATTTCATGTCAATGTTGACTTTTGTATTGTCACGTGGGGGTCGTATCTTTATGCGGGTTCGTTCTCCCGGGATGCAGACGGACAACTCCGGACAAAGCGTGAAGGTAGGACATGATTTATTCTCCATAAATCATACACATTACAAAAAAACAGGATGCAAACCAAAGGGCTGCGTGACGATCGCACGTGAAGCTAAGGTACCAACTTAGCACAGGAATCAAGAAATAACCCTACGTGTCCGTTGCATACAGCAAACAACAAAGCCAGACAGAGTGTGGCGAGCAACGTGAATAAATAGCTCTCTGATTAGTGCTTGACAGGAGGTAAACGTGCCGAACACTAACCAGAGACAGGTGAAACCAATCAGTACCCATGGTGACCAAAACAAACAAAACCGGAACTAAGGGAGTCTAAAACTAACAGAACATGACTAAACAAAACATGATCCGGGCCACGGATCATGACATGTATGCACAATAAATCAACACAAAATCCATACTTTGGAGCAATGTTCACGGACTCTAGTATCTGGCTTCTTAGCTTCCCGTCGCAGGCGAGCGATGATGTAAATATATATGTATATATACACTACCGTTCAAAAGTTTGGGGTCACCCAAACAATTTTGTGGAATAGCCTTCATTTCTAAGAACAAGAATAGACTGTCGAGTTTCAGATGAAAGTTCTCTTTTTCTGGCCATTTTGAGCGTTGAATTGACCCCACAAATGTGATGCTCCAGAAACTCAATCTGCTCAAAGGAAGGTCAGTTTTGTAGCTTCTGTAACGAGCTAAAGTGTTTTCAGATGTGTGAACATGATTGCACAAGGGTTTTCTAATCATCAATTAGCCTTCTGAGCCAATGAGCAAACACATTGTACCATTAGAACACTGGAGTGATAGTTGCTGGAAATGGACCTATGTAGATATTGCACCAAAAAGCAGACATTTGCAGCTAGAATAGTCATTTACCACATTAGCAATGTATAGAGTGTATTTCTTTCAAGTTAAGACTAGTTTAAAGTTATCTTCATTGAAAAGTACAGTGCTTTTCCTTCAAAAATAAGGACATTTACATGTGACCCCAAACTTTTGAACGGTAGTGTATATTTTTTTTTTTTTCTTCTAACATTTCCGCGATCGAGTGGCGGGGTCCCAAAGATCGACTGGTCGATGGCGACAGACGGGTAGGCGACCCCGGTACCAAATATTGAGACAAACAGTTAGCAGGATTACACAAGTGATAAATAAATAATTAAAAAGTCGAATATATAGTCGAGAGTTGGTGCATGCGCTTGAGGAAGAACTAAATAATATGGAGTGTCCCAAGTTTTTCCACCAAGGGCCACATCATGACAACTCTTTAATATTCATAATTGTCTCAAAGGCTGGTCCAACAAAGATGAAGGATGGACATAAAACAGCTTAGGTTTTTTTTTTATGGCAAACCCTCTTAAAGTCATTTATATTAACGTTTCAACTTTTTAAAATTTTTTTTTTCTTCTGTTTTTGCTTTTGTTTCGGTGTAATTTGCTTGTTTAACTTCATTTTTGGAATGTGCCGCAGGCCAAAAAAAAACACACCCAAAAAAAACAAGCCGCAGGCTGCAGACGACCCTCAAGCAGCACGTTAGACATCCTCGTCCTAAAATGATTCCTACTCCAAAAACATGGTCAGCACTGATTTAAATAGTTATGAATTTATTATGGGTCTACTGAAAATGACAGCAAATGTGCTGGGTCAAAAGTATACATACAACAATTTTAATATTTGCTTACATTGTCCCATTTAAAGCAGCAGTTCCATTGTCAGCAAAACAGGCCCAGAGCATCATACTACCACCACCATGCTTGACGGTAGGCATGGTGGTCCTGGGATTAAAGGCCTCATTTTGCTGGGTATTGTGGCCAAACAGCTCCATTTTTGTTCCATCTGACATCACATGGACAAAGATAAGACCTTCTGGAGGAAAGTTCTGTGGTCAGATGAAACAAAAAGTGAGCTGTTTGGCCACAATACCCAGCAATATGTTTGGAGGAGAAAAGGTGAGGCCTTTAATCCCAGGAACACCATCCCTACCGTCAAGCATGGTGGTGCTAGTATTATGCTCTGGGCCTGTTTTGCTGCCAATGGAACTGCTGCTTTAAATGGGACAATGAAAAAGGAGGATTAGCTCCAAATTGTTCAGGACAAGCTAAAACCATCAGCCCGGAGGTTGGGTCTTGTTGGGTGTTCCAACAGGACAATGACCCCAAACACACCTCAAAAGTGGTAAAGGAATGGCTAAATCAGGCTAGACTGAAGGTTTTAAAATGGCCTTCCCAAAGTCCTGACTTAAAAGTGTGGACAATGCTGAAGAAACAACTCCATGTCAGAAAAGCAACACATTTAGCTGAACTGCACCAATTTTGTGGTCAAAAATTCCAGCAGAAGCTTGTGGATGGCTACCAAAAGCGCCTTATTGCAGGTCAACTTGCCAAGGGACATGTAAGCAAATATTAACATTGCTGTATGTATACTTTTGACCCTCACATTTTCAGTAGACCCATAATAAATTCCAAAAAGAAGCAAACTTCATGAATGTTTTTTGTGACCAACAAGTATGTGCTCCAATCACTACATCACAAAAAAATGATTGGAAACTCAAGACAGCCATGACATGATGTTCTTTACAAGTGTATGTACACTTTTGATCGCCACTGTATGCTTGGCTAGTGGACACATGTCGCCATGCACCGAGAGACAGGTTTACTTTGGCATCACCCGAGATGGCGAGAAAAAAAAAACACACAAAAAAGACGCGAGCGACGGCTACTTTTCCTTAACCCTTCGTGAGGAATGCCATTGAATCTTCATCCGAGCCCCACTATGTGAGCGTGCCGTCGGTCGACCTCCCAGCGAGAGTGGAAACTCAAGACAGCCATGACATGATGTTCTTTACAAGTATATGTACACTTTTGACCACCACTGTGTGTATATATATATATATATATACTTACATACATAATAATACCAATTTTAATGAAACAAATAAAAGTTTTCATCCAATCTCAAAGGAGACAAAGGAAACATTTAGTGATGCAGCATTCATTCTGTTTCAGTTTCCGCTCTTCATTAGCATTTTTTTATCATGCAAATAGAAAATAAAGTGAAGGCACGCATGCAGATGAAAGTAAATGAGACAATCACTAACCCCCACATTACAACTTCACTCCACAATAAAGCTGCCTACTGCGTCTAAGAGGAGTCGACGGAACCAAGTGCCGAGTCTTTCATGGTGTTTGAGTGCCAGCTGCCTTGCAAGGCTCACAGCCTTCAATCACACGTTCACTCGCACCCTTTCACATAAAAGCACAGTGGAAAAAAAAAAAAATAGCCTTGATTTCTTTTCTGAGGGCTGCTGAATGGGCTGTGAAGAGGCGTGGATGTCTTAAGTGGTCACTCGCAGCCACGCCATTGTTGCCGAATGAGAGGGACTAAGACGCATGCTTCATTTGACGTGATACTGTTTGGGGAAATGATCAAAAAAGGAGCTGTGAAATTGCTGTGCATCATCCACCACGCTGCTTCGCCTTTGTAAGACGCACAAAGTCAATCAGGATTCTGCACAAAGGTCTTTTTTTTTAACGGATCACCAGATGTGACTATTTCCTGCATTTAAAAGAGAACTGCTTTTGTGGGGAATTTCCTTCACAATCAAAATGAAACATGACGACGGATGTTGTTTTTAAAAAAAAAAAGCATTCTAAATATTAAATACATGCAATCAAAAGTTATATTCTGCCTATAAAGCCCTTAAAAACATCCAAACACCTCCATTAAGGTTTTATATACATGATGTAAGTATATATGTAGTATCTAGTAACATTCATAATAACATGTAATATATACATGATGTGAGTATATATTTAATGTAGTAACATTCATAATAACATGTAATATATACATGATGTAAGTATATATGTCATGTAGTAACATTCATAATAACATGTAATATATACATGATGTAAGTATATATGTCATGTACTAATATTCATAATAACATGTAATATATACATGATGTAAGTATATATGTCATGTAGTAACATTCATAATAACATGTAATATATACATGATGTAAGTATATATGTCATGTAGTAACATTCATAATAACATGTAATATATACATGATGTAAGTATATATGTCATGTAGTAACATTCATAATAACATGTAATATATACATGATGTAAGTATATATGTCATGTAGTAACATTCATAATAACATGTAATATATACATGATGTAAGTATATATGTCATGTAGTAACATTCATAATAACATGTAATATATACATGATGTAAGTATATATGTCATGTAGTAACATTCATAATAACATGTAATATATACATGATGTAAGTATATATGTCATGTAGTAACATTCATAATAACATGTAATATATACATGGTGTAAGTATATATGTCATGTAGTAACATTCATAATAACATGTAATATATACATATATATGTCATGTAGTAACATTCATAATAACATGTAATATATACATGATGTAAGTATATATGTAGTATCTAGTAACATTCATAATAACATGTAATATATACATGATGTAAGTATATATGTAGTATCTAGTAACATTCATAATAACATGTAATATATACATGATGTAAGTATATATGTAGTATCTAGTAACATTCATAATAACATGTAATATATACATGATGTAAATATATATGTAGTATCTAGTAACATTCATAATAACATGTAATATATACATGATGTAAGTATATATGTAGTATCTAGTAACATTCATAATAACATGTAATATATACATGATGTAAGTATATATGTAGTATCTAGTAACATTCATAATAACATGTAATATATACATGATGTAAGTATATATGTAGTATCTAGTAACATTCATAATAACATGTAATATATACATGATGTAAGTCACCAAATGTAAATAAAGTATTGTTGGCGCTTTTTCTATTGGGTTTTATGAGCGGAATAGAGAACCTTCCATTGGCTCTGCTGTAGGTGGACTTTTATTTACGTTTATTTAAGAGTTAGAATGCATTAAAAAAAAAAGACATCTGTCGTTACGTCTTTAGATCATGATTGTGGACGATAGGCAACATTCCAAAATAAGAGTAGTTCCCCTTTCAAGGACGACTAAAAAACATGAAGATGCTATTTAAGAATAACAATTGATTAAATTCATAAACTCTGTAGTTCAACTTTTAAATCTAGACACATTTTGCTTGAAAAAGATATTTCCAAAATAAAGTGTCTGTTGAAATTAGGGCCTGATCTACTAAAAATGTGTGTGTGTGTATCAAGTTTAAGGCATCACCTCGTGATTAATCACAAAATCTTTTCTGCGAGGAAAAGAGGTTCTGGGGAGCCTGGCTGCCCTGATGGAACCATTGCTGCGGGGTACGTGAGAGATTCCTGGGACAAATGGAGAATCATGTGCCTCTCAGTCCTTTCTATCGAGGACGTGGAAGACATCTACCTTTTTGGAACCCTGATCGCGGGGCACCTGCTGATTGGGCTGGGCATTGCTCTGGTGTATCGTCAAATTCGTAAGAAAATGGCAGCCACTAAAGGAGCCCAAAGGCTGTTCGTCGCAATGGAAGGTTTGGGCCGGGCTGTGGGATCAAAGTCTGGGGCGATTTCTGAACTGAATCGCAAGATGGATCACATCATGGAGAAGCTTGCTGAAAAGGAAAAATTGGATATGAGAGCCAACATGGACGAATAGAACAGGCAAGCCATTGTAATGTCTGCTCGAGGAAAAACTAAAATCCTTATCTACGATCTGACTCCCTTGAATGGCCTTGAGGACAAGAACGGGCTGTTCTGTAAACATCCCCTGAGGACTTTCAAAGATGGACGCTTTTGACCTCCCTCCCTCCTCAACGACACCTGGAAGTCGAACTTTGCTTGCATTGCATGCAGA
The DNA here is from genome assembly GCF_033978785.1 of Entelurus aequoreus. Classification (NCBI taxonomy): domain Eukaryota; kingdom Metazoa; phylum Chordata; class Actinopteri; order Syngnathiformes; family Syngnathidae; genus Entelurus; species Entelurus aequoreus. The sequence continues at coordinate 7,534,165 of NC_084753.1, forward strand.
ACGGCCGGGCCTATGAACACAACACCACTACACCCAAAGACAATGGGCATATACACAAACACACTCCCCACCCCCACCCCACGCCTTCACCACCGCTTGATTCCCCTTCGGGGTGATGGACGGCTGAGTAGTGCTTTATAGCAGCAGGCCGGCCTCCAGGGTCCCAACTCCCCCCCCCTCTGTTGCAAGTTGTTGTGATTATATGTAACATGTTTATGTGTGCTATGGCAAATTAGATTTTTTCCCTTGGACTCAGTCTGGACCCCCTCCCGAGGGTCCAGCCTTTGACTGATATTTTTTTACTCTTCCCCCCTTTTCCAATATCACCTTTTTTCCACCTTTTTTAAGGAGCGCCTTAAGTGGCTGATCCGTTGGCGGTCCAGTCTTGTCTCCCTGTAACTTAGTGGGACTGTGCCCAAAATGTCATTTCAGTTCTTATGTGTCTTGTACATGTAAGAATGGACAATATTAAAGCATCCTGAATCCTGAATCCTGGGTCCATCAGACCCACAAACACTGGCTGAGTAACAACAATATGAACATTACACAAGGGTTAACCACAGTGGTCACCTGAAAGGTGCTACGCTCAGTGATCGGGTCAACTAGCAAAATACAAACTGACAGTACGTTGATGCCAGGCTTTTGGCAAATAAATTCAAGTTAAACATTTATTAAATGACATTCTGACGGTAAGATTGCATTCGTGTCAAAATATTTTGAGGTGAATTAATGATGTTAGCAGGTGGTTAATCTGATCTAAAACAAGAACCATTTGACAGCACTAATTAAAAGAGCTGCAAATGTGCACACAAAGCTGCTCTACTCAGATCATGCCTGACAACTGTCTCCTAAATGAGCTACATAGCTCATGCAATCCATTTAGAAGGTTTTCCTCCACAAATATGCAGAACAGATGCAGATGATCAGAATACTGGGAGGGGAAGATGCAAACACTCATTTAGTGACTGCAATGGGATTTATCAGGACTGAAACTGCTGGGGGACACCGTTTTTCTCCAAATCTAAACAAAGGAATTGATCAACTGGCCTCTCAACAAAATTGACATGATCTCGGGTTCGGGGGAACCTGCCTGTCCTGTCGGATTGTTGGTGCTGGGTACTTGACGGACTCTTGGGAGAAGAGGAGTACCAGGTGCCTGGCGACCCTTTCAGTCCAGGACGTTGAAGTTATCTACCTATCTGGAACCATGAAGTTATCTACATATCTGGAACCATGACGTTATCTACCTATCTGGAACCATGAAGTTATCTACATATCTGGAACCATGACGTTATCTACCTATCTGGAACCATGAAGTTATCTACCTATCTGGAACCATGAAGTTATCTACATATCTGGAACCATGACGTTATCTACCTATCTGGAACCATGAAGTTATCTACCTATCTGGAACCATGAAGTTATCTACATATCTGGAACCATGACGTTATCTACCTATTTGGAACCATGAAGTTATCTACCTATCTGGAACCATGACGTTATCTACCTATCTGGAACCATGACGTTATCTACCTATTTGGAACCATGAAGTTATCTACCTATCTGGAACCATGAAGTTATCTACCTATCTGGAACCATGACGTTATCTACCTATCTGGAACCATGAAGTTATCTACCTATCTGGAACCATGAAGTTATCTACCTATCTGGAACCATGAAGTTATCTACCTATCTGGAACCATGACGTTATCTACCTATCTGGAACCATGAAGTTATCTACCTATCTGGAACCATGACGTTATCTACCTATCTGGAACCATGACGTTATCTACCTATCTGGAACCATGAAGTTATCTACCTATCTGGAACCATGAAGTTATCTACCTATCTGGAACCATGACGTTATCTACCTATCTGGAACCATGACGTTATCTACCTATCTGGAACCATGACGTTATCTACCTATCTGGAACCATGACGTTATCTACCTATCTGGAACCATGAAGTTATCTACCTATCTGGAACCATGACGTTATCTACCTATCTGGAACCATGACGTTATCTACCTATCTGGAACCATGACGTTATCTACCTATCTGGAACCATGACGTTATCTACCTATCTGGAACCATGACGTTATCTACCTATCTGGAACCATGACGTTATCTACTTATCTGGAACCATGAAATTATCTACCTATCTGGAACCATGAAGTTATCTACCTATCTGGATCCATGAAGTTATCTACCTATCTGGAACCATGACGTTATCTACCTATCTGGAACCATGAAATTATCTACCTATCTGGAACCATGAAGTTATCTACCTATCTGGAACCATGACGTTATCTACCTATCTGGAACCATGACAACAGGACATCTACTGATTGGGGCCAGCGTTGCTCCTGATGCATCAACAAATTGGAAGACGCCGGCAGCCGTTCAAAGGACCCGAAAGCTGCCACAAATGATCGGCGGATGCGGACAGCGTGGGGAACTCTGACTTTTGCGACTTTGGACTAAATCGCAAGCTGGATAACATCTTGGCGACGTCGTCTGCTCTGCATAGCGAAGTATGATACATTTGAGGACCAGAAATAGGCAATTAGAGTGAAAACTTTGCATTTGTTTTTAGCTCTGCTCAAACACAGACATTCTAGACCGGATTGTTTCCCTGGCTGCAAGCGACCCGGCAAGGCTGTTCCCTCGAGGACAGTTCCGCGAAGATGCAAACAACTCTTCCCCTGTCTCTCATGTTGTTTGTTGACTTTGTCGGACCGACTGGCTGTGTTATCGCGTTTTGCGACAGCACCGAGGTCGTGGAACAGAGCCACGCAGCAGACATACACACGCAAGCATTGGCGGAGAATACACAACACACACACACCCGTACCACACACCCCCCATCCAGGTATGATGGAAAATGCAGCAGCATACCTAGTGGCTGGCAGCTTTGGCCCCTCACCTCCTGTTGCAAGTCCTGTGGCTTCTATGTCAACATGTTTATATGTGATTATTCGCTATCAAGGAGCCCAGTCTGAGATGAGGGCAAGTGTCAACATATTTGGACTGTCAAAAAAACAAACAAATATTGTTTATGCAGCAATTCCATCTTTGATATGATGGATGATTTGGAAATTGGAGTCGGAGTTATGAAACAACTTCTTGCAACACTGCATTTTGTTGCCTCGGAGTCATTCTCTACGAGAGCGCAAACTTAGCGAGTGAATAAGTTGCCTCTGAAATGCCCAGAAAAGGTGGTGCATATTGTAGTTGTGTGCTGCATGTTCCACAATATAGTCAAACATGATGCTGTGGATGTGGAGACAAATGACAGTAGTATGTGCTTTGCACTTGTTATCCATTGATCACATGCAACACGCCCACAATATGATCATCTACATCAACTATATGAACATCTACATCAACTATATGAACATCTACATCAACTATATGAACATCCACATCAACTATATGAACATCTACATCAACTATATGATCATCTACATCAACTATATGATCATCTACATCTACTATATGATCATCTACATCCACTATATGATCATCTACATCTACTATATGATCATCTACATCAACTATATGATCATCTACATCAACTATATGAACATCTACATCAACTATATGATCATCTACATCAACTATATGATCATCTACATACACTATATGATCATCTACATCTACTATATGATCATCTACATCAACTATATGATCATCTACATCAACTATATGATCATCTACATCAACTATATGATCATCTACATACACTATATGATCATCTACATCTACTATATGATCATCTACATCAACTATATGATCATCTACATCTACTATATGATCATCTACATCTACTATATGATCATCTACATCAACTATATGATCATCTACATCTACTATATGATCGTCTACATCAACTATATGATCATCTACATCAACTATATGATCATCTACATCACTATATGATCATCTACATCTACTATATGATCATCTACATCAACAATATGATCATCTACATCTACTATATGATCATCTACATCTACTATATGATCATCTACATCAACTATATGATCATCTACATCAACTATATGATCATCTACATCTACTATATGATCATCTACATCAACTATATGATCATCTACATCAACTATATAATCATCTACATCTACTATATGATCATCTATATCAACAATATGATCATCTACATCTACTATATGATCATCTACATCTACTATATGATCATCTACATCAACTATATGATCATCTACATCAACTATATGAACATCTACATCAACTATATGATCATCTACATCAACTATATGATCATCTACATACACTATATGATCATCTACATCTACTATATGATCATCTACATCCACTATATGATCATCTACATCTACTATATGATCATCTACATCAACTATATGATCATCTACATACACTATATGATCATCTACATCTACTATATGATCATCTACATCAACTATATGATTATCTACATCTACTATATGATCATCTACATCAACTATATGATCATCTACATCCACTATATGATCATCTACATCTACTATATGATCATCTACATCAACTATATGATCATCTACATCTACTATATGATCATCTACATCCACTATATGATCATCTACATCAACAATATGATCATCTACATCAACTATATGATCATCTACATCAACTATATGATCATCTACATCAACTATATGATCATCTACATCAACTATATGATCATCTACATCTACTATATGATCATCTACATCAACTATATGATCATCTACATCCACTATATGATCATCTACATCTACTATATGATCATCTACATCAACTATATGATCATCTACATCTACTATATGATCATCTACATCCACTATATGATCATCTACATCAACAATATGATCATCTACATCAACTATATGATCATCTACATCAACTATATGATCATCTACATCAACTATATGATCATCTACATCAACTATATGATCATCTACATCTACTATATGATCATCTACATCAACTATATGATCATCTACATCAACTATATGATCATCTACATCTACTATATGATCATCTACATCAACTATATGATCATCTACATCAACTATATGATCATCTACATCTACTATATGATCATCTACATCTACTATATGATCATCTACATCAACTATATGATCATCTACATACACTATATGATCATCTACTATATGATCATCTACATCAGGGGTGTCAAAGTCAAATGGACGGAGGGCCAAATAAAAAATTTAGCTACAAGCCGAGGGCCGGACTGTTCGAATGTTCATTGAAAAATTTTTAAATGACGCATATAGTCTAGTGAACCTAATTGAACCTACTGAAAACCTAACAAATATATTCCAATATGATCAGATAAATAAAGCAATATTTTCTTATGGCTCTGTCAGTAATCTTTAATTTTCAACAGACACAAAAGACAAATTTCCTTTATATAAAAATCCCCATAACATGAACATTAAATGAAAGAAACCGGTATTCAAGGCACCATCAGTAGCCTATATTTTCTATTTTAGCAAAAGTGGGCTAAATTTACTTCAAAGAAAAAAACAATAATAGCAATTTTCTATCATCCACTCAACTGAAATATTTTTAAAATATAATTAAATTTAAATACAATAAAATAAAGTGCAAAAATCTATAAATCAAAAACAACACTTTGTTTAAGGAGAAGTAACATGCAGTGAAAACAAATATTAAACTTTAACTTTTAAACTTGAATTGAGTAAAAACTCTAAATATGTGATTGCACAGTAATGTTCACATTAAAACCCCCTCCTCCCTCCGTGGGAGGGAGGCGAGTTGGGTGCCCGAAACCCCCCGCTGGTTTCGGCCCGCCCCTTGGCGCGCGTGGCACGGCGGGCTCCGCGACCCGACGGCTGGCCCTCGTGGCTTGACGGCGGGGGTCAAACGCAGAAGTCTCAGGGCCTCGTGGTGAGGGGGTGGCCTGCGGGTTTCGGCCCGCTTGACCCCCCCGCTCCGCTTGGCGCGCGCGGCACATGACGGGTTCCGCCACCGACGCTCGGGCTGCAGCCCGACGGTGGTGCGGGCCCGGCGGTGACGCGCGGTTTGGGGAAACAAAGCAGAAGTCTCAGGGCCTCGGGGCCGGGTTTCGGCCCGCCCCCTTGGCGCGCGTGGCACGGCGGGCTCCGCGACTGACGGCCGGGCTGCAGCCCTTCGGCCGGCAGGCGCGTCCCGGCGGGCCGCTCGCCCCCTTTCGGAACCTTGGACCGGCATCCGCTTGGTGCGTGTAAAAGATCTGCGGTCTAAAAAAAAAAAAAAAAAAAAAAAAAAAGATCTGCGGTCTGCGGGCCGGTTCTAATAATAAATCAAGATCATCCCAAGGGCCGTAAAAAACCTTCTCGCGGGCCGGATATGGCCCGCGGGCCTTGACTCTGACATATGTGATCTACATCAACTATATGATCATCTACATCAACTATATGATCATCTACATCAACTATATGATCATCTACATCAACTATATGATCATCTACATACACTATATGATCATCTACATCAACTATATGATCATCTACATCTACTATATGATCATCTACATCAACTATATGATCATCTACATACACTATATGATCATCTACATCTACTATATGATCATCTACATCAACTATATGATCATCTACATCAACTATATGATCATCTACATCAACTATATGATCATCTACATCTACTATATGATCATCTACATCTACTATATGATCATCTACATCTACTATATGATCATCTACATCTACTATATGATCATCTACATCAACTATATGATCATCTACATCAACTATATGATCATCTACATCAACTATATGATCATCTACATCAACTATATGATCATCTACATCAACTATATGATCATCTACATCTACTATATGATCATCTACATCTACTATATGATCATCTACATCAACTATATGATCATCTACATCAACTATATGATCATCTACATACACTATATGATCATCTACATCTACTATATGATCATCTACATCAACTATATGATCATCTACATCAACTATATGATCATCTACATCTACTATATGATCATCTACATCAACTATATGATCATCTACATCAACTATATGATCATCTACATCAACTATATGATCATCTACATCAACTATATGGTCATCTACATCTACTATATGATAATCTACATCAACTATATGATCATCTACATACACTATATGATCATCTACATCTACTATATGATCATCTACATCTACTATATGATCATCTACATCTACTATATGATCATCTACATCAACTATATGATCATCTACATCAACTATATGATCATCTACATCAACTATATGATCATCTACATCTACTATATGATCATCTACATCAACTATATGATCATCTACATCAACTATATGATCATCTACATCAACTATATGATCATCTACATAAATAATAAATGATAAATGGGTTATACTTGTATAGCGCTTTTCTACCTTCAAGGTACTCAAAGCGCTTTGACAGTATTTCCACATTCACCCATTCACACACACATTCACACACTGATGGCGGGAGCTGCCATGCAAGGCGCTAACCAGCAGCCATCAGAGGCAAAGGGTGAAGTGTCTTGCCCAAGGACACAACGGACGTGACTAGGAAGGTAGAAGGTGGGAATTGAACCCCAGTAACCAGCAACTATATGTTTATCTACATCTACTATATGATCATCTACATCAACTATATGATCATCTACATCTACTATATGATCATCTACATCTACTATATGATCATCTACATCCACTATATGATCATCTACATCTACTATATGATCATCTACATCAACTATATGATCATCTACATCTACTATATGATCATCTACATCAACTATATGATCATCTACATCAAAAATATGATCATCTACATCAACTATATGATCATCTACATCAACTATATGATCATCTACATCAACTATATGATCATCTACATCAACTATATGATCATCTACATCTACTATATGATCATCTACATCAACTATATGATCATCTACATCCACTATATGATCATCTACATCTACTATATGATCATCTACATCAACTATATGATCATCTACATCTACTATATGATCATCTACATCCACTATATGATCATCTACATCAACAATATGATCATCTACATCAACTATATGATCATCTACATCAACTATATGATCATCTACATCAACTATATGATCATCTACATCAACTATATGATCATCTACATCTACTATATGATCATCTACATCAACTATATGATCATCTACATCAACTATATGATCATCTACATCTACTATATGATCATCTACATCAACTATATGATCATCTACATCAACTATATGATCATCTACATCTACTATATGATCATCTACATCTACTATATGATCATCTACATCAACTATATGATCATCTACATACACTATATGATCATCTACTATATGATCATCTACATCAACTATATGATCATCTACATCAACTATATGATCATCTACATCAACTATATGATCATCTACATCTACTATATGATCATCTACATCAACTATATGATCATCTACATCAACTATATGATCATCTACATCAACTATATGATCATCTACATCAACTATATGATCATCTACATCAACTATATGATCATCTACATCAACTATATGATCATCTACATCTACTATATGATCATCTACATCTACTATATGATCATCTACATCAACTATATGATCATCTACATCAACTATATGATCATCTACATACACTATATGATCATCTACATCTACTATATGATCATCTACATCAACTATATGATCATCTACATCAACTATATGATCATCTACATCTACTATATGATCATCTACATCAACTATATGATCATCTACATCAACTATATGATCATCTACATCAACTATATGATCATCTACATCAACTATATGGTCATCTACATCTACTATATGATAATCTACATCAACTATATGATCATCTACATACACTATATGATCATCTACATCTACTATATGATCATCTACATCTACTATATGATCATCTACATCTACTATATGATCATCTACATCAACTATATGATCATCTACATCAACTATATGATCATCTACATCAACTATATGATCATCTACATCAACTATATGTTTATCTACATCTACTATATGATCATCTACATCAACTATATGATCATCTACATCTACTATATGATCATCTACATCTACTATATGATCATCTACATCAACTATATGATCATCTACATCTACTATATGATCATCTACATCAACTATATGATCATCTACATCAACTATATGATCATCTACATCTACTATATGATCATCTACATCAACTATATGATCATCTACATCAACTATATGATCATCTACATCAACTATATGATCATCTACATAAATAATAAATGATAAATGGGTTATACTTGTATAGCGCTTTTCTACCTTCAAGGTACTCAAAGCGCTTTGACAGTATTTCCACATTCACCCATTCACACACACATTCACACACTGATGGCGGGAGCTGCCATGCAAGGCGCTAACCAGCAGCCATCAGAGGCAAAGGGTGAAGTGTCTTGCCCAAGGACACAACGGACGTGACTAGGAAGGTAGAAGGTGGGAATTGAACCCCAGTAACCAGCAACTATATGTTTATCTACATCTACTATATGATCATCTACATCAACTATATGATCATCTACATCTACTATATGATCATCTACATCTACTATATGATCATCTACATCTACTATATGATCATCTACATCTACTATATGATCATCTACATACACTATATGATCATCTACATCTACTATATGATCATCTACATCTACTATATGATCATCTACATCAACTATATGATCATCTACATCTACTATATGATCATCTACATCAACTATATGATCATCTACATCTACTATATGTTTATCTACATCTACTATATGATCATCTACATCAACTATATGATCATCTACATCTACTATATGATCATCTACATCTACTATATGATCATCTACATCCACTATATGATCATCTACATCTACTATATGATCATCTACATCAACTATATGATCATCTACATCTACTATATGATCATCTACATCAACTATATGATCATCTACATCAACAATATGATCATCTACATCAACTATATGATCATCTACATCAACTATATGATCATCTACATCAACTATATGATCATCTACATCAACTATATGATCATCTACATCTACTATATGATCATCTACATCAACTATATGATCATCTACATCCACTATATGATCATCTACATCTACTATATGATCATCTACATCAACTATATGATCATCTACATCTACTATATGATCATCTACATCCACTATATGATCATCTACATCAACAATATGATCATCTACATCAACTATATGATCATCTACATCAACTATATGATCATCTACATCAACTATATGATCATCTACATCAACTATATGATCATCTACATCTACTATATGATCATCTACATCAACTATATGATCATCTACATCAACTATATGATCATCTACATCTACTATATGATCATCTACATCCACTATATGATCATCTACATCAACAATATGATCATCTACATCAACTATATGATCATCTACATCAACTATATGATCATCTACATCAACTATATGATCATCTACATCTACTATATGATCATCTACATCTACTATATGATCATCTACATCAACTATATGATCATCTACATCTACTATATGATCATCTACATCCACTATATGATCATCTACATCAACAATATGATCATCTACATCAACTATATGATCATCTACATCAACTATATGATCATCTACATCAACTATATGATCATCTACATCTACTATATGATCATCTACATCAACTATATGATCATCTACATCAACTATATGATCATCTACATCAACTATATGATCATCTACATCAACTATATGTTTATCTACATCAACTATATGATCATCTACATCAACTATATGATCATCTACATCAACTATATGGTCATCTACATCTACTATATGATAATCTACATCAACTATATGATCATCTACATACACTATATGATCATCTACATCTACTATATGATCATCTACATCTACTATATGATCATCTACATCTACTATATGATCATCTACATCAACTATATGATCATCTACATCAACTATATGATCATCTACATCAACTATATGATCATCTACATCAACTATATGTTTATCTACATCTACTATATGATCATCTACATCAACTATATGATCATCTACATCTACTATATGATCATCTACATCTACTATATGATCATCTACATCCACTATATGATCATCTACATCTACTATATGATCATCTACATCAACTATATGATCATCTACATCTACTATATGATCATCTACATCAACTATATGATCATCTACATCAACAATATGATCATCTACATCAACTATATGATCATCTACATCAACTATATGATCATCTACATCAACTATATGATCATCTACATCAACTATATGATCATCTACATCTACTATATGATCATCTACATCAACTATATGATCATCTACATCCACTATATGATCATCTACATCTACTATATGATCATCTACATCAACTATATGATCATCTACATCTACTATATGATCATCTACATCCACTATATGATCATCTACATCAACAATATGATCATCTACATCAACTATATGATCATCTACATCAACTATATGATCATCTACATCAACTATATGATCATCTACATCAACTATATGATCATCTACATCTACTATATGATCATCTACATCAACTATATGATCATCTACATCAACTATATGATCATCTACATCTACTATATGATCATCTACATCAACTATATGATCATCTACATCAACTATATGATCATCTACATCTACTATATGATCATCTACATCTACTATATGATCATCTACATCAACTATATGATCATCTACATACACTATATGATCATCTACTATATGATCATCTACATCAACTATATGATCATCTACATCAACTATATGATCATCTACATCAACTATATGATCATCTACATCTACTATATGATCATCTACATCAACTATATGATCATCTACATACACTATATGATCATCTACATCTACTATATGATCATCTACATCAACTATATGATCATCTACATCTACTATATGATCATCTACATCAACTATATGATCATCTACATCAACTATATGATCATCTACATCAACTATATGATCATCTACATCAACTATATGGTCATCTACATCTACTATATGATAATCTACATCAACTATATGATCATCTACATACACTATATGATCATCTACATCTACTATATGATCATCTACATCTACTATATGATCATCTACATCTACTATATGATCATCTACATCAACTATATGATCATCTACATCAACTATATGATCATCTACATCAACTATATGATCATCTACATCAACTATATGTTTATCTACATCTACTATATGATCATCTACATCAACTATATGATCATCTACATCAACTATATGATCATCTACATCTACTATATGATCATCTACATCAACTATATGATCATCTACATCTACTATATGATCATCTACATCAACTATATGATCATCTACATCCACTATATGATCATCTACATCAACGATATGATCATCTACATCAACTATATGATCATCTACATCAACTATATGATCATCTACATCTACTATATGATCATCTACATCTACTATATGATCATCTACATCAACTATATGATCATCTACATTAACAATATGATCATCTACATCAACAATATGATCATCTACATCTACTATATGATCATCTATATCAACAATATGATCATCTACATCTACTATATGATCATCTACATCTACTATATGATCATCTACATCAACTATATGATCATCTACATCAACAATATGATCATCTACATCAACAATATGATCATCTACATCTACTATATGATCATCTATATCAACAATATGATCATCTACATCTACTATATGATCATCTACATCTACTATATGATCATCTACATCAACTATATGATCATCTACATCAACTATATGATCATCTACATCTACTATATGATCATCTACATCAACTATATGATCATCTACATCAACTATATAATCATCTACATCTACTATATGATCATCTATATCAACAATATGATCATCTACATCTACTATATGATCATCTACATCTACTATATGATCATCTACATCAACTATATGATCATCTACATCAACTATATGATCATCTACATCTACTATATGATCATCTACATCAAGTATATGATCATCTACATCTACTATATGATCATCTACATCAACTATATGAACATCTACATCAACTATATGATCATCTACATCTACTATATGATCATCTACATCTACTATATGATCATCTACATCTACTATATGATCATCTACATCAACTATATGAACATCTACATCTACTATATGATCATCTACATCTACTATATGATCATCTACATCTACTATATGATCATCTACATCAACTATATGAACATCTACATCTACTATATGATCATCTACATCTACTATATGATCATCTACATCTACTATATGATCATCTACATCAACTATATGATCATCTACATCAACTATATAATGTAGATGATCATATAGTGGATGTAGATGATCATATAGTAGTAGTATATGATCATCTACGTCTACTATATGATCATCTACATCCATTATATGATCATCTACATCTACTATATGATCATCTACATCTACTATGTGATCATCTACATCAACAGATGATCATATAGTTGATGTAGATGATCATATAGTAGATGTAGATGATTATATAGTAGATGTAGATGATCATATAGTGGATGTAGATGATCATATAGTAGATGTAGATGATCATATTGTGGATGTAGATGATCATATTGTGGATGTAGATGATCATATAGTAGATGTAGATGATCATATTGTAGATGTAGATGATCATATAGTAGATGTAGATGATCATATTGTGGATGTAGATGATCATATAGTGGATGTAGATGATCATATAGTAGATGTAGATGATCATATAGTGGATGTAGATGATCATATAGTGGATGTAGATGATCATATTGTTGATGTAGATGATCATATTGTGGATGTAGATGATCATATAGTGTATGTAGATGATCATATTGTGGATGTAGATGATCATAAAGTGTATGTAGATGATCATATTGTTGATGTAGATGATCATATAGTGTATGTAGATGATCATATTGTGGATGTAGATGATCATATAGTGTATGTAGATGATCATATAGTGTATGTAGATGATCATATTGTGGATGTAGATGATCATAAAGTGTATGTAGATGATCATATTGTTGATGTAGATGATCATATTGTGGATGTAGATGATCATATAGTGTATGTAGATGATCATATTGTGGATGTAGATGATCATATAGTGTATGTAGATGATCATATAGTGTATGTAGATGATCATATTGTGGATGTAGATGATCATAAAGTGTATGTAGATGATCATATTGTTGATGTAGATGATCATATAGTAGATGTAGATGATCATAAAGTGTATGTAGATGATCATATTGTTGATGTAGATGATCATATAGTAGATGTAGATGATCATAAAGTGTATGTAGATGATCATATTGTTGATGTAGATGATCATATAGTAGATGTAGATGATCATATAGTAGATGTAGATGATCATATTGTTGATGTAGATGATCATATAGTAGATGTAGATGATCATATAGTGTATGTAGATGATCATATAGTAGATGTAGATGATCATATAGTTGATGTAGATGATCATATAGTAGATGTAGATGATCATATAGTTGATGTAGATGATCATATAGTAGATGTAGATGATCATATAGTTGATGTAGATGATCATATAGTAGATGTAGATGATCATATAGTTGATGTAGATGATCATATAGTAGATGTAGATGATCATATAGTTGATGTAGATGATCATATAGTTGATGTAGATGATCATATAGTAGATGTAGATGATCATATAGTTGATGTAGATGATCATATAGTAGATGTAGATGATCATATAGTTGATGTAGATGATCATATAGTAGATGTAGATGATCATATAGTTGATGTAGATGATCATATAGTAGATGTAGATGATCATATAGTTGATGTAGATGATCATATAGTAGATGTAGATGATCATATAGTTGATGTAGATGATCATATAGTAGATGTAGATGATCATATAGTAGATGTAGATGATCATATAGTTGATGTAGATGATCATATAGTAGATGTAGATGATCATATAGTTGATGTAGATGATCATATAGTAGATGTAGATGATCATATAGTTGATGTAGATGATCATATAGTAGATGTAGATGATCATATAGTAGATGTAGATGATCATATAGTAGATGTAGATGATCATATAGTTGATGTAGATGATCATATAGTAGATGTAGATGATCATATAGTAGATGTAGATGATCATATAGTGTACGTAGATGATCATATAGTGGATGTAGATGATCATATAGTGTATGTAGATGATCATATTGTTGATGTAGATGATACATTTGTCAGGGGCTAAACTTACCAAGGTTTTTAACCCCTAATGCTCTCTTTCTACATGCACACAATAGTCTGCATCCTTTTGTGTGCGGTCCACACAACACAACACAACATAACACAACACATTACAACTGCAGCCAAGGCATGCCAAAGAAAAGTGAAGCCATCAATCCTTAAAAAGCTGGACTGAGTTGAAAGGACAAAAGCTTGCAGGACACAGAATGACAAGTTGGTGGGATGGCGACATGCAAGCATCAAAGTCACAGTGTTGTCTTCATGGATGAGTGTGTTAATATTGTGGTACTACAACATGTGGTAGACTGCATCCATGAAGGTGTATGACAACAGGAAGCAGGGCTCGACACTCACCTCTGATTATATAAACCTGTCCACCAATTAAGTGTTTGAGGCAACAGAACAGGCCGTCTGACAACAAGGGTTGGGCAGCAGTAAGAAAAACAGCGGACCAAGATGTCAAATAGGCGGTTGGGTGGCAGGCGGAGATGCAAGGGACTGAAAAAGAGGGTCAAGAGGCCAGGAACATGACACAGGGAGACACGCCCTCAATGTTCCAACTTGATGCCTTCAAACATAAAGAAACTGGGGGGGGCTGAGCAGGGAACTTGGGGACAACCGGGGGCCAAACAATGTGGAGCATATTAGATTTGCACATTCTTAGTGTCTATTTGTCTTCCATAGTTCATGAATTCATGTGCAAAAAACAATACAACTTTGTATTTACCGAGCAGATCTCCACTCTATTCGTGTAAGATGGTGTGCTATTGAATTGAAAAATAAACATCCAAATAGATAAGATGCACATTTGGGGACAGGCTAATAATATATTCTGTATATGTACAGTACAGTACAGGCCAACAGTTTGGAAACACCTTCCATGACTATTTATATTATAGATGGTCACATCAACACTATGAATGAACACGTGGAGTTATGTACTTAACAACAAAAAAGGTGAAATAACTGAAAACATGTGTGAGTAGGCGTGGCCGGCGGACCTGCAGCGAGGCGGGGCACGCCGGGGCCGACTCCGAGACGAGCGACAGGTGCATAGATGGTCCACCTGGACGCAGTTGTGCAATCACCTCTCGCTGTGTAAAAGGGCAGCGGCCGAAAGGAGAGGGGCTGCAAGTGGCCGCCCGTGGAAAAAGAAGTTGACGAAGATTGGGATGAATAGTTGGATGACGATTTGGATGAAGAATGGGGAGGAGAAGAAGAAGAAGAAGAAGAAGAAGAAAGAAGTGAAGTGAAGTGAATTATATATATATAGCGCTTTTCTCTAGTGACTCAAAGCGCTTTACATAGTGAAACCCAATATCTAAGTTACATTCAAACCAGTGTGGGTGGCACTGGGAGCAGGTGGGTAAAGTGTCTTGCCCAAGGACACAACGGCAGTGACTAGGATGGCGGAAGCGGGGATCGAACCTGGAACCCTCAAGTTGCTGGCACGGCCGCTCTACCAACCGAGCTATACCGTCCTATACCGCCCCCAAAGAGAAGAAGAAGAACCAGAAGAAGGACAAGAAGAAGGACAAGAAGAAGAACAACAAGAAGAACAAGAAGAACAATAAGAAGAACAAGAAGAACAAGAAGAAGAACAAGAAGAAGAACAAGAAGAACAACAAGAAGAACAAGAAGAATCACAAAAAGAAGAACAAGAAGAAGAACAAGAAGAACAAGAAGAAGAACAAGAAGAACAACAAGAACAACAAGAAGAACAACAAGAAGAAGAACAAGAAGAACAAGAAGAAGAACAATAAGAACAATAAGAAGAACAAGAAGAAGAACAAGAAGAAGAACAAGAAGAACAAGAAGAATCACAAAAAGAAGAACAAGAAGAAGAACAAGAAGAACAATAAGAAGAACAAGAAGAACAAGAAGAAGAACAAGAAAAACAACAAGAAGAACAACAAGAAGAAGAACAAGATGAACAAGAAGAAGAACAATAAGAACAATAAGAAGAACAAGAAGAACAAGAAGAACAACAAGAAGAACAACAAGAAGAACAACAAGAAGAACAAGAAGAATCACAAAAAGAAGAACAAGAACAAGAACAAGAAGAACAAGAAGAAGAACAAGAAGAACAACAAGAAGAACAAGAAGAAGAACAATAAGAACAATAAGAAGAACAAGAAGAACAAGAAGAAGAACAAGAAGAACAAGAAGAAGAACAACAAGAAGAACAAGAACAAGAACAATAAGAACAATAAGAAGAACAAGAAGAACAACAAGAAGAACAAGAAGAATCACAAAAAGAAGAACAAGAAGAACAAGAAGAAGAACAACAAGAAGAACAACAACAAGAAGAACAAGAAGAACAACAAGAAGAACAAGAAGAAGAACAATAAGAACAAAAAGAAGAACAAGAAAAAAAAGAACAACAAGAAGAACAAGAAGAACAAGAAGAACAACAAGAAAAGAACAAGAAGAACAACAACAAGAAAAGAACAAAAAGAAGAACGAGAAGAAATCAAGGAAGAAGTCAAAGAAAAAGTGCAAAAGGAAGAGAATGACTGGAAAAGGTCCCAACGAACATTTATTGAAAAATGAATTATTGTTCACCAAGATGAACGCAGCTGTCATGTCCAACATTGGTGGTCCAAGGAACCCAGAGGAAGAGGTCCTCCACACATGTTTTATATTCTAGTTTCTTCAAAATAGCCACCCTTTGCTCTGACTACTGCTTTGCACACTCCTGGCATTCTCTCCATGAGCTTCAAGAGGTCGTCACCTGAAAGGGTTCTCACTTCACAGGTGTGCTAGAATATAAAACATGCGTTCAGTTATTTCACCTTTTTGTTGTTAAGTACATAACTCCACATGTGTTCATTCATAGTTTTGATGTGACAATCTGCAAAGTAAATAGTCATGGAAATAAAGAAAACACATTGAAATGAGAAGGTGTGTCCAAACTTTTGGCCTGTACTGTACCTCGCTGCCCCTATATTACCTTTTAGTGTTGGCTTCATTGCTTGGTTGCTATCTAACACAAAAACAGACTATGGCTACTTTTACACTGCACGCCAAAGTGGCCCAAATCGGATTTTTTCCACTGTTTACATTGCAAGTAAAAAGTGATCTTTATCGGACTCCAGTATAAACGCGCACAGGCCCCAGTGTGGCCCCAATGTGGCCCTAATGTGGCCTCGAGGTCACTTACATGCGCAGTTTGATAAAGTGAAAACAAAGAAAGTTGACCAGATTCCGTCAATGAACAAGGAAGTCGCTACTACTACTACAAAATAAAATAAAAATCGCCACACCTTAAAAATGTGTGTTTTTTTACGTGAAAATAAATGAAAGTAATATAATGTGTGAATTGATATATATATAGTATAATATTACAAATATAATACGATACATATGTCTTTCTTGGCGCACACAAATGACCTCGCTTGCAGAAAGATGACCAAAAAAAAGTCACATTCATTGCTGTTTAGACTGAAGTCACATCTGAAAAGATCAGATTCCAAACGGATTCAAAACTGGGCCCAAAAAGAACCAAAAAATTAGTGTGTAGTGTAAACGAGGCCTAAAAAGGATAAAAACATTTGGTGTGCAATGTAAACAGGGCCTAAAATGGTGTGCAGTGTAAACGAGGCCTAAAAAGGACAAAAACATTCGGTGTGCAGTGTAAACAGGGCCTAAAATGGTGTGCAGTGTAAACGGGGCCTAAAAAGGACAAAAACATTTGGTGTGCAGTATAAACGAGGTCTAAAAAGAACAAAAACATTAAAACGACAAAAACATTTGGTGTGCAGTGTAAACGAGGCCTAAAAAGGA
>NC_084753.1:7558582-7626082 GCF_033978785.1 Entelurus aequoreus
AACACATTGGTTACTGGCATGACTACTAGTACTACATACCATTACTCTCTAAGACATTAGTTACTGACATGACTACTAGTACTACATACCATTACTCTCTAACACATTAGTTACTGACATGACTACTAGTACTACATACCATTACTCTAACACATTAGTTACTGACATGACTACTAGTACTACATACCATTACTCTAACACATTAGTTACTGACATGACTACTAGTACTACATACCATTACTCTCTAACACATTAGTTACTGACATGACTACTAGTACTACATACCATTACTCTCTAACACATTAGTTACTGACATGACTACTAGTACTACATACCATTACTCTAACACATTAGTTACTGACATGACTACTAGTACTACATACCATTACTCTAACACATTAGTTACTGACATGACTACTAGTACTACATACCATTACTCTAACACATTAGTTACTGACATGACTACTAGTACTACATACCATTGTTATCTAACACATCGTACACATTTTCTGCAATTTTCAGCCATAATAACAACTGAGAACTTCTATTAGTTACACATTTCACATTAAACATAGTAGTAATTGTATTAATTAACAGACAATTGACTATACATACTATGATGTAGGGTTGTCTAGATACCAATATTTTGGTACCGGTACCGTTACTAAAGTATATTTCGATATTTTTCTACATAAAGGGGACCACAAAAAATGTAATTATTGTCTTTATTTTAACTAAACATGAAACATAAGTTTATTATTGTCATTTAGTCCTTAAATAAAATAGTGAACATACTAGACAACTTGTCTTTTAGTAGTAAGTAAACAAACAAAGACTCCTAATTAGTCTATGCAGTAACATATTGTGTCATTTATACACCTATTATTTGTACACATTATGAGGGACAAACTGTAAAAAAAAGGGATTATTAATCTACTTGTTCATTTACTGTTAATATCTGCTTATTTTCTGTTTCAACATGTTCTATCTACACTTCTGTTAAAATGTAATAATCACTTATTCTTCTCTTCTTTGATACTTTACATTAGTTTTGGATGATACCACACATTTAGATGGTGAAATCCCTAAATTCCTTGTTGAGAAATGTTGTTCTTCAACAATTTGCTCAGGCGTTTGTTGACAAAGTGGTGACCCTCGCCCCGTCCTTGTTTGTGAATGACTGAGCATTTCATGGAAGCTGCTTTTATACCCAATCATGGCACCCACCTGTTCCCAATTAGCCTGTTCACCTGTGGGATGTTCCAATTAAGTCTTTGATGAGCATTCCTCAACTTTATCAGTCTTTTTTGCCACTTGTGCCAGCTTTTTTGACACATGTTGCAGGCATCACATTCCAAATGAGCTAATATTTGCAAAAAATAACAAAGTTTTCCAGTTTGAACGTTAAGTATCTTGTCTTTGCAGTCTATTCAATTGAATATTGTCTTGGTTTTTTCTGTCTTGTGAATTGCATGTTTTACTTTGAAAAGCAACTCTCCTCTCGTTTCAGGTCACTTGCCCTTCCTTATGCGTCATCAGTCTGACGTCATCCCTGATTGTTTCCACCTGTTCCCCATTACCCTCATGTGTCTTATAAGCCCACACCTCCCTTTGTTCTGTGCCAGATTGTCTCGTTTGTTCGTGCCTCTCTAGATTCATGTCCAAGCCTTCTCTCTTGTTTGAATATCTTGATCCTGAATTCCCTTGTTGATATTTTGAGTTTTCTTTTGCTCCTCCTCAGCAGAGTGATTTTGGTTATTTAGTTTTTCAGCCGAAGTGGTGAGTTTTCAGTTTTTTCTTACAGTTCTTCCTTTTCCTCAATTTTTTGAGTGACACCTTTTGTCAACCTTTTTTAGATAAGATACAGTGTAGAAGTTTTATAGCCATTGTTTCTCCCTCGTTTTGGAGCATTTTTTGTTTATGATCAATTTCATAGATTATATCCTGCGCCAAGTATAGTTCATTAGAAGAAGAAGGACAGCTCCAGACTGGAGAAACTGATCAGGCGGGCCGGTTCTACGATGGGAATAAAAGTGGACTCACTGGTGACGGTGGCAGAGAAGAGGACTGTGGAAAAACTAGTGAGCATCCTGGATGATGCCAGTCACCCTCTGCATAGCGTTGTCAGTAGCCAGAGGAGCCTGTTCAGTGCTAGACTGCTTCATCCCAAGTGCAGGACTAATAGACTCAAAAACTCCTTTGTCCCACACGCCATTAGACTGTACAACTCCTCTCTGGGGGGGAGGGGGGTACTAGGATGACAGGGGATGCAAAACAATAACAGTAAAATACTTTTTCATAACATGGTCACTACTGCCTAGTTTCTCTTGTTATATTCTTATTTTACTGTTATATTTTTATTCTCATCGTTGCTTTTTATTTTTATTCTATTGTAATATTTTTCTATTTTGTCTCCATTTATACCCCCATTATTTACTTTTTACAATTTTGTACACTGCTGCTGGAATTAAAATTTTCCTGAGGGAACTCTCCTGAAGGAATCAATAAAGTACTATCTATTTATCTATCTATTATTGTTTTTGTGTTTCCTCCTTTCGGAGTGATATTCGGTTGTTCCTTTTTGTGGAACCTTTTTTCGCCGACTAGTCAGGTTATAGCCTATGTTGATTTGCCCTGACTCTGGAGTTGAAAAGAAACTTTCAAAATAAAAGCCTGGCGGATTGTTCCCTACTCTGCATCTGAGTCCCATTTTTGACCAAGCCTGACAAATATAAGTTGAAAAGGATTTGCAAATCATTGTATTTTGTTTTTATTTACCATTTACACCAGTGGTCCCCAACCACCGGGCCGCGGACCGGTACAAGAAATGTAAAAAAAAAAAAAAAAAAAAAAAAAAAGGAACTTTCAAAATAAAAGCCTGCATCTGAGTCCCATTTTTGACCAAGCCTGACAAATATAAGTTGAAAAGGATTTGCAAATCATTGTATTTTGTTTTTATTTACCATTTACACCAGTGGTCCCCAAACACCGGGCCGCGGACCGGTACAAGAAATGTAAAAAAAAAAGAAAAAAAAAAAGAAGGAACTTTCAAAATAAAAGCCTGCCGGATTGTTCCCTACTCTGCATCTGAGTCCCATTTTTGACCAAGCCTGACAAATATAAGTTGAAAAGGATTTGCAAATCATTGTATTTTGTTTTTATTTACCATTTACACCAGTGGTCCCCAACCACCGGGCCGCGGACCGGTACAAGAAATGTAAAAAAAAAAAAAAAAAAAAAAAAAAAAAATTTGTTTTTTTTTTTTTTAAATTAAATCAACATAAAAAACACAATATATACATATTGTGTATGTGTATGTCAATATAGATCAATACAGTCTGCAGGGATACAGTCCGTAAGCACACATGATTGTATTTCTTTATGAAGAAAAAAAATAAAATAAATAAAAATCCCCCCCTCCCCCACCCCCGGTCCGTGGGACAAATTTTCAAGCGTTGATCGGTCCCCAGCTACAAAAAGGTTGGGGACCACTGATTTACACAACGTGACAACTTCACTGCTTTTGGGGTTTTGTACACCATAGCCTTATAGTGCCTGTGTAATAATATATGTTGGTTATGTAGGGGTGTGACAGAATGAATGTTGGTTATGTAGGGGTGTGACAGAATGATTTTCTCTATTTGGACACTGCAGAGGAAAGTCCTAGTTATAGGCACACCAGAAGAGGACCAAGGTCCAGTTGTGACTGATACAGAGTCATCAGTGACTTACCAGCCATGAACCTGACTGGGACTTACCTGATATGTGCAGCACGGGTCTAATATCACCGGCACGGACATTTTCCCCTGAAGGTTGAGCTTGGTGAGGTAGAAGACGTTCTCCCCCAGAACTTTCTCCTTCTTCATCCGCCGCATGCTGTAAAGGCGAAATCTGATGGCGTAGTTGCCGACCATCTCGGACTCCATGCGGCAGAAGTGGAAGGTCTCTGTGAAAAGAGGGCACGGGCCTCTCTGGATTCCCGTCTTTGCCCTCTGCTTTTTGCCCGGCAGCAGCACCAGGTGGACTTGCCAGGAGATGTTGCCGGTGTGCTTTAGGACGGGGAGGTCTGTGGCCGCCATGACGGTCACGGCCAGCTGCTGCTCCTCTGGATCGTAGTCAAAGACCACGTCCAGGGTGCCGTACTTGGCGTGTGCATCTGGTTCGTAGCCTTTAAGGAGCTGTGCTGCTGAACCACGGGCTGACATCTCCTGGAGAAAGGTGGAGGAGTTGTTCACATCAAACACAACCACCGCATCACCTCGACATATTTCCATGTGTACAGTTGTGGTCAGAAGGTAAACCAGGTTGGATGACATAAATAAAATGTCACGTCCAGCTCTTAAAGGCCTACTGAAATGAATTTTTTAAATTTAAACGGGGATAGCAGATCCGTTCTATGTGTCATACTTGATCATTTCGTGATATTGCCATATTTTTGCTGAAAGGATTTAGTAGAGAACATCGACGATAAAGTTCGCAACTTTTGGTCGCTGATAAAAAAGCCTTGCCTGTACCGGAAGTAGCGTGACGTCACAGGTTGAAAGGCTCCTCACATTTCCCCATTGTTTACACCAGCAGCTAAAGCAATTCGGACCGAGAAAGTGACGATTATCCCATTAATTTGAGCCAGGATGAAAGATTCGTGGATGAGGAACGTGAGAGTGAAGGACTAGAGTGCCGTGCAGGACGCATCTTTTTTCGCTCTGACCGTAACTTAGGTACAAGCTGGCTCATTGGATTCCACACTTTGTCCTTTTTTGTATTGTGGATCACGGATTTGTATTTTAAACCACCTCGGATACTATATCCTCTTGAAAATGAGAGTCGAGAACGCGAAATGGACATTCACAGTGACTTTTATCTCCAAAGCAATACATCGGCGAAGCACTTTAGCTACGGAGCTAACGTGATAGCATCGTGCTTAACTGCAGATAGAAACAAAAGAAATAAACCCCTGACTGGAAGGATAGACAGAAGATCAACAATACTATTAAACCATGGACATGTAACTACACGGTTAATGCTTTCCAGCCTGGCGAAGCTTAACAATGCTGTTGCTAACGACGCCATTGAAGCTAACTTAGCAACGGGACCTCACAGAGCTATGCTAAAAACATTAGCTATCCACCTATGCCAGCCAGCCCTCATCTGCTCATCAACACCCGTGCTCACCTGCGTTCCAGCGATCGACAGAAGGACGAAGGACTTCACCCGATCATCCATACGGTCGGCGGCTAGCTTCGGATAGCGCGTCTGCTATCCAAGTCAAAGTCCTCCTGGTTGTGTTGCTGCAGCCAGCCGCTAATACACCGATCCCACCTACAGCTTTCTTCTTTGCAGCCTTCATTGTTCATTAAACAAATTGCAAAAGATTCACCAACACAGATGTCCAGAATACTGTGGAATTTTGAGATGAAAACAGAGCTTTTTGTATTGGATACAATGGTGTCCGAATACTTCCGTTTCAACGATTGACGTCACGCGCATACGTCATCATACATAGACGTTTTCAACCGGAAGTTTAGCGGGAAATTTAAAATGTCACTTTATAAGTTAACCCGGCCGTATTGGCATGTGTTGCAATGTTAAGATTTCATCATTGATATATAAACTATCAGACTGCGTGGTCGCTAGTAGTGGCTTTCAGTAGGCCTTTAAAATACAGTGGTGGTCAAAAGTGTACATACACTTGTAAAGAACATCATGTCATGGCTGTCTTGAGTTTCCACTCTCGCCGGGAGGTCGACCAACGGCACGCTCACATAGTGGGGCTCGGATGAAGATTCAATGGCAATCCTCACGAAGGGTTAAAGAAAAAGTAGCCGTCTCTCGCGTCTTTTTTGTGAGGTTTTTTCTCGCCATCTTGGTTGATGCCAAAGTAAACCTGTCTCTCGGCCCATGGCGACATGTGTCCACTAGCCAAGCATACAGTCGCGATCAAAAGTGTACATAGACTTGTAAAGAACATCATGTCATGGCTGTCTTGAGTTTCCAATCATTTCTACAACTCTTATTTTTTTGTGATGTAGTGATTGGAGCACATACTTGTTGCTCACAAAAAACATTCATGAAGTTTGCTTCTTTTATGAATTTATTATGGCTCTACTGAAAATGTGAGGGTCAAAAGTATACATACAGCAATGTTAATATTTGCTTACATGTCCCTTGGCAAGTTTACCTGCAATAAGGCACTTTTGGTAGCCATCCACAAGCTTCTGCTTGAATGTTTGACCACTCCTCTTGACAGAATTGGTGCAGTTCAGCTACATTTTGTTGGTTTTCAGACATGGACTTGTTTCTTCAGCATTGTCCACACCGTTAAGTCAGGACTTTGGGAAGGCCATTCTAAAACCTTCATTCTAGCCTGATTTAGCCATTCCTTTACCACTTTTGAGGTGTGTTTGGGGTCATTGTCCTGTTGGAACACCCAACTGCGCCGAAGACCCAACTGTGATGATTTTAGCTTGTCCTGAAGAATTTGGAGGTAATCCTCCTTTTTTATTGTCCCTTTACTCTCTGTAAAGCAGTTAAACAGGCCCAGAGCATAATACTACCAAATCAAATCAAATCAACTTTATTTATAAAGCACATTTAAAATTTACCACAAGGGTAGCCAAAGTGCTGTACAATGGGCAGGTTAAAAGATAATACGAGAACCGAGCAAACACAACACAACACAAACAGAACACGATAAAAAATAAATAAATAAAATAAATAAAACATAAAAACAGGTTCACAGCAGGTGTATTATGGGGCGCCATTGCAGGATGGATATCACTCAGTGTTAAAAGCCATGGAATAAAAGTATGTTTTTAAGAGAGATTTAAAAACAGGAAGAGAGGAGGCTTGTCTAACACTCAGAGGTAGGTCGTTCCAGAGCTTGGGAGCAGCAGCGGCGAAAGCTCTGTCACCTCTAAGCTTCAGCCTTGTGTCCGGGACCGTCAGTAGCAGCTGATCGGCTGATCTTAGGGATCGGGTGGGGCAGTAAGGCTGAAGGAGGTCGGAGAGATATGTTGGCGCCAGGTTGTTTAGACATTTAAAAACAAATAAAAGGAGTTTAAAGTTGATTGGGTAACGCACAGGGAGCCAGTGAAGGGACGCTAATATAGGGGTGATGTGCTCACGTCTGCGGGTCTGTGTTAGCAGACGAGCAGCAGAGTTGTGCACGAGCTGCAGGCCTGGCTAATGCCTACATACAGGGCATTGCAGTAGTCTAGACCAGTACAGATAAAGGCGTGGATTCATTTCTCGAGATCATGTCCTGATAGAAGCGGTTTCACTTTCGCTATTTGGCGTAATTAAAAAAAGCTTTTTTGAACGACGCTGCTGATTTGGTTTTCGAATTTAAAATCTGAGTGGAACTTTACCCCCAGGTTTGTGACACAGTCGCTGAGATACGGGGTCAGAGTGCCGAGGCCCACGTTGTTTTGTCTTCATTTAGGCTCAGGAAGTTAGCTGAAAGCCAGGCTTTGATGTCGTGCAGGCAGTCAATAAGACGTTGAACCGTGTTATTTTGTGCCATGGGAAAATAAATCTGGCAATCATCGGCATAAAAATGAAATGCGATATCGTACTTCCTAAAAATAGAACCAAGGGGGAGAAGGTAAAGCGCAAATAAGATTGGGGCAAGGATTGAGCCCTGGGGAACCCCATGTGGTAAAGGAGCTGTGGAAGACATAAAACTGTCTATTTTTACACAAAAACTCCTGTCGGTTAGGTACGACCGGAACCAGTTGAGGGCGGCGCCCTTAATGCCCACACAATTCTCAAGACGAGTGATTAAGGTGGCGTGGTCGACGGTGTCCAACGCAGCAGACAGACAAATGCTTGACGGTAGGAATGGTGTTCCTGGGATTACAGGCCTTACCTTTTCTCCTCCAAACATATTGCTGGGTATTGTGGCCAAACAGCTACATTTATGTTCCATCTGACATCACATGGACAAAGATAAGACCTTCTGGAGGAAAGTTCTGTGGTCGGATGAAACAAAAAGTGAGCTGTTTGGCCACAATACCCAGCAATATGTTTGGAGGAGAAAAGGTGAGGCCTTTAATCCCAGGAACCCCAGGCCTACCGTCAAGCATGGTGGTGGTAGTATTATGCTATGGGCCTGTTTTGCTGCCAATGGAACTGGTGGTTTACAGAGAGTAAATGGGACAAGGAAAAAGGAGGATTAGCTCCAAATTCTTCAGGACAAGCTAAAATCATCAGCCCGGAGGTTGGGTCTTGGGCGCAGTTGGGTGTTCCAACAGGACAATGACCCCAAACACACGTCAAAAGTGGTAAAGGAATGGCTAAATCAGGCTAGAATGAAGGTTTTAGAATGGCCTTCCCAAAGTCCTGACTTAAAGGTGTGGACAATGCTGAAGAAACAAGTCCATGTCAGAAAACCAACACATTTAGCTGAACTGCACCAATTCTGTCAAGAGGAGTGGTCAAACATTCAAGCAGAAGCTTGTGGATGGCTACCAAAAGCGCCTTATTACAGGTAAACTTGCCAAGGGACATGTAAGCAAATATTAACATTGCTGTATGTATACTTTTGACCCTCACATTTTCAGTAGAGCCATAATAAATTCATAAAAGAAGCAAACTTCATGAATGTTTTTTGTGACCAACAAGTATGTGCTCCAATCACTACATCACAAAACAAATAAGAGTTGTAGAAATAATTGGAAACTCAAGACAGCCATGACATGATGTTCTTTACAAGTGTATGTACACTTTAGACCACCACTGTATGCACGGTGGTCAAGTCAGCGTCTGTTCTCAATGGGTACCAGGCACCATTTTGCCTTTCCCCAAGAAAAATGCCCTACGCTTGCGTTGTTTTCGGCTGTACGAACTGTTCAAATCGCGAAAAGGACAAACGTTTCTTCAGAGTTCCTCAATCAAGAAGGGCGGAAAAGTGCAAGATTTTACGAAAGACGACGACAAAAGTGGCGCAGACTCCGGTACAAGGGAGCAGAGTCGAAGAACTGCAGGAGTTTGCAGTGATCACTTCGATAAAAGGTTTGTTTGTTTAGTATTTCCCATTGAAGTATTACCTTGATATTGTTTGTATTTTAACTTTTAACAAACAGAAACCAGAGAGTCAGGGTCAGTGATACTTTGTCAGGATAGGTACTTCTACATCAGAGCACATATTACTACGGGACAAAAATCAAATAGGGTGACGATTCAGTAATTGTTCATTTGTTAAATGGCAGTGCAGTCACAGGTAGCAGCTGTCGGGTGCGATGTCGTCGCAGTTTTAGTTTTAGCCAGATGCAAATCATGAAAGACAACCTTACCCGAGCAAAAACGATGCATATTTATCTGGGAGAGTCTTGATACCAAGTCCTTGACCCAGACACACACAAAGAAGTTGTAGACCTCCATGCTTTTCCAAGTTGTCATCTGTTTTGACGTAGTTTGATATGTCTGGGAACGCGACCAACAGATAATCCTTGGTATCACTCGACAAATCTTTCTTTGATAAAGTTCAGGGATAAATTCCATTTGTTGTTTGATTGCTTGCTGACCACCGCCTTTTTTCACTTCCTGGAAGAAGTCAGGTGACAGAATGCAAGCAATACTTGAGCGCCTTTGGGCAACAGAAAAACTTCACCCAATTCTTGTTTTTACAAAAAACCCTGATGATGTACTTTATATCATTAAAATGTTCATGCCAGTGTAGGCTTGTCCCGATACCAATACTTTTGGACCGGTACCAATACCAAAATGTACTTTAGATACTTTTCAATACTTTTCTATATAAAGAGGACCACAAAAAATGTCATTATTGTATTTATTGTAACAAAAAATGTTAGTGTGCATGAAACATATGTTTATTATTGTCATTTAGTCCTTCAATAAAATAGTGAACATACTAGACAACTTGTCTTTTAGTAGTAAGTAAACAAACAAAGACTCCTAATTAGTCTGCTGACGTATGCAGTAACATATTGTGTCATTTATACACCTATTATTTTGTACACATTATTAAGGACAAACTGTAAAAATTGAGTATTAATCTACTTGTTCATTTACTGTTAATATCTGCTTATTTTCTCTTTCAACATGTTCAATCTACACTTCTGTTAAAATGTAATAATCACTTATTCTTCTCTAGTTTGATACTTTACATTAGTTTTGGATGGTACCACACATTTAGGTATCGATACGATACCAAGTAGTTACAGGATCATACATTGGTCATATTCAAAGTCCTCATGTGTCCAGGGACATATTTCCTGACTTTATAAACATAATATGAATTTTAAGATTTTGTGACGATAAAAAATATTGATGTAATCATAGTAGTATCGACTAGATACGCTCTTTTACTTGGTATCATTACAGTGGATGTCAGGTGTAGATCCACCCATGGCGTTTGTTTACATTGTGACGCCGGTGAGCTATTGTATCCTCCTAAGGTGTGTAGTGAAGCCTGTTTAGCTATACCTAGTCCTCCAGTGATAATAATACATGTAAGAAACTTAATTTATTTGTCGCCATGGAGGCGAGGATTAGTGATTTAGAAGTAGCACCTTTTCCTGAGGGTGTTTCAGTGTTATAACTTCACCTTTATCTTTACTTTTTACACCAAAATGCGTCCGTTCTCCCTTTTCTGTCTACACACTGTGTCTGCTTGTAAGTACTCAGTGTGTGTGCGCTGCCCAACATGCTCCTCTGCTAGGGGTAGGGGTTGGGAACTTTTTAGAGGTGGTATAGTACCGAATATGATTCATTAGTCGTACTAGTACCGGTATACCGTACAACCCTGTGCTAATGAGGGGTGAATGTGAGTATCTCACCACAACCGTACAGTATGTCTCTCCGGTAAGACGTCACATACCTCGGGACTGAGAACTGCCGTGCTGTCGCTGGGCACGTCCTCCTCGTAGCCCTTGTTCAGGTAACTTTCCGTCTCGTGGCCGTCGCTTCCCTCGCTGGTGCATTTGCGGAAAGAAAGGTGGGGGCTGCCACTGGTTTGGGAGAGATCACACTTGGCGTCACCCGGGTCCGAGAGGGTGCAGGACATGCGGGGGGAGCCGTTCTCATCCTGGTAGGGCGGAGGTTGGAGTTCATCCAGCGGGGGTGTGCGCCTCATCCTCTGGATGCAGTTGGCTGGTGTGAGATAGGAGAGGAACACACTTGGGGTTACAAACATGTCTGGTTGGACGACCCTCAGCTGGTATCGGCCGACTCACGTCGATATCGGTCTTTGACGTCATTCGTGTCGTATAGTAGCCATTGCTTGCAAACCTGACTTTTGCTTGAGACATAAATAAAGGATTTTTCAACCTTTATTTGTGCAAATTTTTATTTTACACTGATATGTAGAGAAGTAAATTAGGCTACAAACACACTGCTTTACCGAGTTCATGTCAAATCCCATCTTTTTAGTGGCCCTTCATATTACAATAAAATGTGATTTCCAATGTGAATGCAGTCTGACCCTGCTGCAAAATGTACATAAGTCAACATGGCGTCCACGGTCTCAGAACAGGTGCGTTTGTGGCAATTTGAAGGATTTTGTGCAATCAAAGTCAACATTGACGAAGATGATGAAGAAGGAAGAGGACAAATATTTTGACTCTGGCAGTTTTACGAGATATTTTGCTTCCATGTCTGCTTGAAGAGTGTGTCCGTGGGCTCACCTGAGTTCCTAAAACATTTTATTTTCACCGTTTTTTCTGCTCCGTTGTCAACTATTTATTTTGTAACCGGCTATTTAGGCGACTAATAATAATAATAATAATAACAATAATAATAATAATAATGGATTAGATTGACCCTGGGGTAGACTGGTGGAAGCGTGGCTAAGGCCCCTGAGACCACCACCCATCATTCATTCACCAGTGTGAGTGGCACTGGGGGCAAGGGTGAAGTGATTAATGGCAATTAAATATTTCATTTATTTGACAGCACTAATTAAAATGTTTCATTTTAACTTGTTTTCACGACCACCCACGTAGAAAGGCTATTGAGCTCTTTAAGCCGGCTCGGTGTGCGTGTTCACGTACATATTTACTGTCATGAAGAAAACAAACATCTAAGGAACTCACATTGTCAATTTTAAGCAAGGACATGAAATGTTTTGCAGAACTGCAGCCGTAATGTGCAACAATGCGTGACCTTGAATGTTATTGACTGCAAACATGATGCTGATACCTGTACACTGTTTATCAAAATGCACCAAATACAATTGCTTCGAGGTGCAAGCAAAACCAGAATTATTCCGGAGCTAACGTGATAGCATCGTGCTTAACTGCGGATAGAAACAGAAGAAACATGCCCCTGACTGGAAGGATAGACCGAAGATCAACAATACTATTATTACTTCTACTATCAGGAGACACTGAACTAAACCCTGGACCTGTAACCACACGGTTAATGCTGTCCCGCCTGGCGAAGCCTAGCAATGCTGTTGCTAACAACGCCATTGAAGCTAACTTAGCTACGGGACCTCGACAGAGCAATGCTAAAAACATTAGCTCTCCACTTACGCCAGCCCTCATCTGCTCATCACCACCCGTGCTCACCTGCGTTCCAGCGATCGACGGCGCAACGGAGGACTTCACCACGATCATCGGTGCGGTCGGCGGCCCGGAGACGGAGGAAGTCAACCCAGACACCGGTGAGGACAGCGGCGCGGCGGCGGACGGCGTTGTGTTGCTGTAGCCAGCCGCTAATACACCGCTTCCCACCTACAGCTTTCTTCTTTGCTGTCTTCATTGTTCATTAAACAAATTGCAAAAGATTCACCAACACAGATGTCCAGAATACTGTGGAATTTTGAGATGAAAACAGACGACTTAAAAGCCTACTGAAAGCCACTACTACCGACCACGCAGTCTGATAGTTTATATATCAATGATAAAATCTTAACATTATAACACATGCCAATACGGCCGGGTTAACTTATAAAGTGACATTTTAAATTTGCCGCTAAACTTCCGGTTCGAAACGCCTCTGAGGATGACGTATGCGCGTGACGTAGACCGGCGAACACGGGTATGCCTTCCACATTGAAGCCAATACGAAAAAGCTCTGTTTTCATTTCATAATTCCACAGTATTCTGGACATCTGTGTTCGTGAATCTGTTTCAATCATGTTCATTGCATTATGGAGAAGGAAGCCGAGCAAGCAAAGAAGAAAGTTGTCGGTGCGAAATGGACGTATTTTTCGAACGTAGTCAGACACAACAGTACACAGCCGGCGCTTCTTTGTTTACATTCCCGAAAGATGCAGTCAAGATGGAAGAACTCGGATAACAGAGACTCTAACCAGGAGGACTTTTGACTTGGATACACAGACGCCTGTAGAGAACTGGGACAACACAGACTCTTACCAGGATTACTTTGATTTGGATGACAAAGACGCAGACGTGCTACTGTGAGTATGCAGCTTTGGCTTTTTTTTGCGTATGTACGTAACTTTTTTAAAATATATAAGCTTTATGAACCTTGGGTTAGGTGAACGGTCTTTTGGGCTGAGTGATTGTGTGTGTTGATCATGTGTTTGAATTGTATTGGCGTGTTCTATGGAGCTAGGAGCTAGCAGAGGAGCTAGGAGCTAGAATAACACGTACCGTACCGTACGTGCGCGTCACGTACGTAACTTTTTAAAAATATATAAGCTTTATGAACCTTGGGTTAGGTGAACGGTCTTTTGGGCTGAGTGATTGTGTGTGTTGATCAGGTGTTTGAATTGTATTGGCGTGTTCTATGGAGCTAGGAGCTAGCAGAGGAGCTAGGAGCTGGCATAACAAACACGCAGGTGTTATTATGCAGGATTAATTTGTGGCATATTAAATATAAGCCTGGTTGTGTTGTGGCTAATAGAGTATATATATGTCTTGTGTTTATTTACTGTTGTAGTCATTCCCAGCTGAATATCAGGTACCGTGAGTATGCAGCCTTGGCTGCTAAACATTCGATAACTTGACCGTATGTGCGCGTCACGTACGTAACTTTTTAAAAATATATAAGCTTTATGAACCTTGGGTTAGGTGAACGGTCTTTTGGGCTGAGTGATTGTGTGTGTTGATCAGGTGTTTGAATTGTATTGGCGTGTTCTATGGAGCTAGGAGCTAGCAGAGGAGCTAGGAGCTAGCATAACAAACACGCAGGTGTTTTTATGCAGGATTAATTTGTGGCATATTAAATATAAGCCTGGTTGTGTTGTGGCTAATAGAGTATATATATGTCTTGTGTTTATTTACTGTTGTAGTCATTCCCAGCTGAATATCAGGTCACCCCCGGCTCTCACAGCATCTTCCCTATCTGAATAGCTTCAACTCCCCACTAGTCCTTCACTTGCACTTTACTCATCCACAAATCTTTCATCCTCGCTCAAATTAATGGGGAAATTGTCGCTTTCTCGGTCCGAATCTCTCTCACTTCATGCGGCCATCATTGTAAACAATAGGGAACTTTGCGTATATGTTCAACTGACAACGTCACGCTACTTCCGGTAGGGGCAAGCCTTTTTTTTATCAGATACCAAAAGTTGCAATCTTTATCGTCGTTGTTCTATACTAAATCCTTTCAGCAAAAATATGGCAATATCGCGAAATGATCAAGTATGACACATAGAATAGATCTGCTATCCCCGTTTAAATAAAAAAAATTCATTTCAGTAGGCCTTTAAGCTGGCCACCGTGCTGTTCCAAAATGTCTGCTACAATCCGTGATGTCACGCGCATCCGTCATCATACCGAGACGTTTTCAGCCGGATATTTCCCGGGAAATTTAAAATGTCACTTTATAAGTTAACCCGGCCGTATTGGCATGTGTTGCAATGTTAAGATTTCATCATTGATATATAAACTATCAGACTGCGTGGTCGCTAGTAGTGGCTCTCAGTAGGCCTTTAAACTGTTTTTAACTTTTTAACT
Organism: Entelurus aequoreus; assembly: GCF_033978785.1. Classification (NCBI taxonomy): domain Eukaryota; kingdom Metazoa; phylum Chordata; class Actinopteri; order Syngnathiformes; family Syngnathidae; genus Entelurus; species Entelurus aequoreus. The sequence continues at coordinate 7,573,471 of NC_084753.1, forward strand.
GCTTGTAGAAGACTTGCGCTTCCGGGTTCTTCGGACCACCAATCATCGACATGCCAAGCTCTTCCAGGTTTACAATAGTGTTTTATTTTACAATAAAACGTGCGAGGTCTTTTGGGGTGCTTATCAGCAGTTGTCTTTCCTACCAATTGAGCACCCGAATGGTTTCTCTCCAGCGTGTCGTCTGTCTCGCTCCCACTCGCACTCCACCACCAACTCCTCTCTCCTCCCCGGCTGCTGCCTTTTAACAGAGCGACAGGTGATTAGATAATCAGGCCCAGGTGGGCCATATAGGCACCTGTCGCTGATCTCGAAGCCGGTCCTGGCACACCCCGTTTCGCTGCAGGTCTGCAGGCCACCCCCCGACACTGCTTTTTATCTAACAAATTGTTCTTAGGATAATTTGTATTAGCTTTTTCAATGTGTATTTTACTTCTGTTTTAAAATTTTATTTTTTAGTCCGTCTTTTGCCTCTATTTCTTTGTGGTGTACAGCCCTTTGTTCTTCAACTGTGGTTGTTTTTAAAGGCTATTCTAATCCATTATTTGTTATGATCCGCTGCCGGGATCATGTTCAGTTTGGTTTTTGGACTCGTTTTTGGTTCCCGTTTTTGTGCAACCCGGTTTCCATGGATGCTTATTATTTCCACCTGTCTCTGATTGGTGTTCGGGAAGCTCACCTGTTCCCCGAGCACTAATCGAATAGAACAGCATAGAATAGAAAGTACTTTATTGATCCCTGGGGGATATTCAGCACCACAGTTCACTCACAATAGACAATAATAATAAAAAATAATATAATATATATAATACCGGTATATTATATATATACTATATGAATAATATAAATATATTATACATATATTCTACATTTAAGTGCAGTCAAGAAGGAACATATGCATTAATTAATTAGTTAGAATTAATTAATTATTAAGTTTTATTATTTATTTTTTTATTATTAATTAATAATTAAAGTTAAATAATTAATCAGTAGCACTATTTAATACTGCCTTTTCCGGTCAGTCAGGCTGGCTTCCTAATTTGCTACACGCAACAGTTGACGACTTTTGATTCCTGCTACCTGTATACTAGCTTCCACGCTAGGCTCTGTTTGTTGCTAGCGTCCACGCTAGCCCCTTTGGTTTTTGCCTTCCGTGCTTTGAGCACGTTTTTGTTTGTTCCCGTCTGATTAATTTCTTAAATAAATCATTTCCTACCTGCACGCTGTGTCCGAAGTCCGTCTGCATCTTGAGAGAACAAACACCGCATCACCATGCGACCCGGTCGTCACATTATTATTATTATTATTATTAGTCGCCAAAATAGCCGGTTATAAAATAAATAGTTGACAACGGAGCAGACAAAAACGGTGAAAATAATGTTTTAGGAACTCAGGTGAGCCCACAGACACACTCTTCAAGCAGACATGGAAGCAAAATATCTCGTAAAACTGCCAGAGCCAAAATACTTGTCCTCTTCCTTCTTCATTTTCATCTACGCGCAATAATTCGGTTTGGAAAATGTTGACAAAATCCTTAAAACACGCCTGTTCTGAGACCGTGGACGCCATGTTTACTTATGTACATTTTGCAGCAGGGTCAGACTGCATTCACATTGGAAATCACATTTTATTGTAATATGAAGGGCCACTAAAAAGATGGGATTCGACATGAAATCTGAGCTGGACAACTGACCCTGCAGTGTGTTTGTAGACTCATTTACGGAAATTACAGAAATATGCACAAATAAAGGAAAAATTATGTGAACAAAAGGTTACAAAAATCATTTATTCTTGCCCATTTTGGTTATGTCTCTAGCAAAAGACACGTTTCAGTCAGTCTACCCCAGGGCAGCTGTGGCTACAAATGTAGCTTACCACCATGAATGTGTGAATGTGGAGTGAATGAATGATGACTTCTCACTTCTCTGTCAGCGCTTTGAGGATCTAGTCGATAGAAAAGTTCTTTATAAATCTAATCCATTCTTATTCTTATTATTATTATAATTATTCGCCAAAATAGACGGTTACAAAATAAATAGCAGAAAAACAGGTGAAAATAATATGTTTTAGGAACTCAGGTGAAAGTTTTCCCACTTCTTTCTCCCACTGCTCGCCCACAGACACGCTCTTCAAGCAGACATGGAAGCAAAATATCTCGTAAAACTGCCAGAGCCAAAATACTTGTCCTCTTCCTTCTTCATCTTCTTCTACGCACAATAATTCGGTTCGGAAAAAGTTGAGTTTGATTGCCCAAAATCCTTAAAATTGCCACAAACGCGCCTGTTCTGAGACCGTGGACGCCATGTTTACTTATGTACATTTTGCAGCAGGGTCAGACTGCATTCACATTAGAAATCACTTTTTTATTGTTATACGAACGGCCACTAAAAAGATGGGATTTGACATGAAATCTGAGCTGGGCTCTATAAATAAAGTTGCTATGGTATGGGGGCAGCACGGTGGAACACGGGTTAGTGCGTCTGCCTCACAATACGAAGGTCCTGGGTTCGATCCTGCGCTCGGGATCTTTCTGTGTGGAGTTTGCATGTTCTCCCCGTGACTGCATGGGTTCCCTCCGGGTTCTCCGGCTTCCTCCCACCTCCAAAGACATGCACCTGGGGATAGGTTGATTGGCAACACTAAATGGTCCCTAGTGTGTGAATGTCTATCTGTGTTGGCCCTGTGGTGAGGTGGCGACTTGTCCAGGGTGTACCCCGCCTTTCGCCCGAATGCAGCTGAGATAGGCTCCAGCGACCCCAAAAATGGACAAGCGGTAGAAAATGTATGGATGGATGGGTATGGTATGGTATGGTAAAGGGACACAGATTTGCTTATGATCCGCATAAAGATGATATGTACGATTTGGGGGTGTATTTTTAGGCGTCAACACAATAGCATGCTGTGGTTGTTTTAGTCAGGCATTCTCAAATCTGCCTTCATGGTCTAATTTCCAGGAGCAGAAATTGAGCAGCTGACATGAATACTCCCACAGAGACACTGACAACAGGGGCTCTCTATGGCAGAACACAAAGCAAATAAAAGATGAAGAGGGGGAAAAAAAAGTCCTCCCCTTCCAGTTCCTAACTTTTAGAAAAAAAGGTATATATGTGACTTTTAGTCTGATGTCAGACAGTAGGACTTGCCCTCAATGTAGCACACCTCAGCAGCCTGGAGTTTTAACTAAGTGTCATGGAGCGCTTGATAAAAGAAGCTAACCCATTTTGACTATTTTCCCCCCACCTTGCTGAGCCGGGGGCGGCTGATTTGATGGGAGCTGCTGTGTAAAAGGAGCACTTTTCCTGCACCCTGCTAATTGGAACAGTTACTTTTCTTCTACACCCCCATCCTGCACCTGGCCTGCTTTGTCTTCCAGTCAATCTTCACTGTCAGCTTCAAGCCAAAAAGTGCTTCTTCCACACCCTAGTAATCACACTCCATTGAATTATTACCACTAGTTGGTATTCACACATTTTGGGGGTCGTTCACTAATTAATGAATTTTAATTAACTGTCCGCGATAATCATGTGCCTCACTTTTTTGTTGAGATTAGTGATTATCTGTGTCCCTTTACCATACCATAGCAACTTTATTTATAAAGCCCAGCTCAGATTTCATGTCAAATCCCATCTTTTTAGTGGCCGTTCATATTACAATAAAATGTTACTTCTAATGTGAATGCAGTCTGACCATGCTGCAAAATGTACATAAGTAAACATGGCGTCCACGGTCTCAGAACAGGCGCATATGTGGCAATTTTAAGGATTTTGTGCAATCAAACTCAACTTTTTCCGAACCAAATTATTGTGCGTAGAAGAAGATGAAGACGGAAGAGGACAAGTTTTGCTTCCATGTCTGCTTAAAGGCCTACTGAAAGCCACTACTAGCGACCACGCAGTCTGATAGTTTATATATCAATGATGAAATCTTAACATTGCAACACATGCCAATACAGCCGGGTTAACTTATGAAGTGACATTTTAAATCTCCCGGGAAATATCCGGCTGAAACGTCGCGGTATGATGACGTATGCGCGTGACGTAGTCAGTTTAACGGAAGTTATGGTACCCCGTAGAATCCTATACAAAAAGCTCTGTTTTCATTTCATAATTCCACAGTATTCTGGACATCTTTTGCAATTTGTTTAATGAACAATGAAGGCTGCAAAGAAGAAAGTTGTAGGTGGGATCGGTGTATTAGCAGCGGACTACAGCAACACAACCAGGAGGACTTTGTTGGAGAGCAGACGCGCTAGCCGCGACCTCACCTTGACTTCCTACGTCTCCGGGCCGCCAAACGCATCGGGTGAAGTCCTTCGTCCTTCCGTTGATCGCTGGAACGCAGGTGAGCACGGGTGTTGATGAGCAGATGAAGGCTGGCTGGCGTAGGTGGAGAGCTAATGTTTTTAGCATAGCTCTGTAAGGTCCGGTTGCTAAGTTAGCTTCAATGGCGTCGTTAGCACAGCATTGTTAACCTTCGCCAGCCTGGAAAGCATTAACCGTGTAGTTACATGTCCACGGTTTAATAGTATTGTTGATCTTCTGTCTATCCTTCCAGTCAGGGGTTTATTTTTTTTGTTTCTATCTGCATTTGAGAACGATGCTATCACGTTAGCTCCGTAGCTAAAGTGTTTCGTCGATGTATTGTCGTGAAGGTAAAAGGCACTGAATGTCCATTTCGCGTTCTCGACTCTCATTTTCAAGAGGATATAGTATCCCAGGTGGTTTAAAATACAAATCCGTGATCCACAATAGAAAAAGGAGAGAGTGTGGAATCCAATGAGCCGGCTTGTACCTAAGTTACGGTCAGAGCGAAAAAAAATATGTATTTTACTGCATTCTAGTCCGTCACTCTAACGTTCCTCATCCACGAATCTTTCATCCTCGCTCAAATTAATGGGGTAATGGTCCGAATAGCTCTAGCTGCGTTGAAAACAATAGGAAAATATGAGGGAGTGAACAACTGACTACGTCACGCTACTTCCGGTAGGGGCAAGGTTTTTTTTAATCAGAGACCAAAAGTTGCGAACTTTATCGACGTTGTTCTCTACTAAATCCTTTCAGCAAAAATATGTCAATATCGCAAAATGATCAAGTATGACACATAGAATGGATCTGTTATTCCCGTTTAAATAAAAAAAATTCATTTCAGTAGGCCTTTAAAGAGCGTGTCTGTGGGCTCACCTGAGTTCCTAAAACGTTATTTTCATCATTTTTTCTGCTCCGTTGTCAACTATTTATTTAATAACTGGCTATTTTGGCGACTAATAATAATAATAATTAGAGATGTCCGATAATGGCTTTTTTGCCGATATTCCGATATCGTCCAACTCTTAATTACCGATTGCGATATCAACTGATACCGATATATACAGTGGTGGAATGAACACATTATTCTTTCTAATTTTGTTGTGATGCCCTGCTGGATGCACTAAACAATGTAACAAAGTTTTCCAAAATAAATCAACTCAAGTTATGGAAAAAAAAATGCCAGAGAGATACAGTCTGGTGTGCCGTGGGAGATTATGTAAATTCACCTATTTTGGTTAAAAATATTTTATGCAAAGCAGTAATTATAGTCTGTCAATGATGTGTTGTTGTTGAGTGTCTGTGCTGTCTAGAGCTCGGCAGAGTAACCGTGTAATACTCTTCCATATCAGGTAGCTAATTGCTTTGTAAACGTGGTATCTAATGCTTAAACCAAAAAATAAACAAAAGGCGAGTGCCCCTATAAAAAGGCATTGAAGCTTAGGGATGGCTATGGAAAACTGGCTACAAAGTAAACAAAAACAGAATGCTGGATGACAGCAAAGACTTGCAGCGTGTGGAGCAGACAGCGTCCACAAAGTGCATCCCGTACATGACATGACAATCATCGATTTCCACACAAAGAAGGATAGCGTCCGCACAACTGAAATAGTCTTGATTGCTAACACAAAGCAGGTGCGGGGCATAGCGCTCAAAGGAAGGCATGAAGCTGCTACAAAACAGGAAGGGCCACCAAAATAACAGCGCAAGACAGGAACTAAAGCACCACTCACAGGAAAACAACAACAAAGTCAAAATAAGGCACGACAACCTGGTGGAGTTTCATTTTTGAACCTTTTCTGCCGGTGGTGTGCCTCTGTATTTTTTTAAATTAAAACAATGTGCCTTGGCTGAAAAAAGGTTGAAAAACACTGGGTGAGAAGATAGTGCACTGAACACTCCACATGTCAGACTTGTGTCACATGAAGGCAGAAAAGGAACAGAGTGATCTAGAGACTTGGTCCATGCCTAGATTAAAAACTGCCTTCCTACCATCACTGACTTCTTTCCATCACTGCCTTCCTACCATCACTGCCTTCCTACCATCACTGCCTTCCTTCCATCACTGCCTTCCTTCCATCACTGCCTTCCTTCCATCACTGCCTTCCTACCATCTCTGCCTTCCTTCCATCACTGCCTTCCTTCCATCACTGCCTTCCTTCCATCACTGCCTTCCTTCCATCACTGCCTTCCTTCCATCACTGCCTTCCTTCCATCACTGCCTTCCTTCCATCACTGCCTTCCTACCATCACTGCCTTCCTTCCATCACTGCCTTCCTTCCATCACTGCCTTCCTACCATCACTGTGAACGGCACACTTTGTTTTGAAGCCAGGAAGAAAAAAAGAGAAGAAAAAGGGTTTACTTGCAGACGCTTGACTGTTTTATAACCTCCCACTGAGAGTGTGCTGAACAGGAGCTCTACTTTTAATCACCTCTTCCAATATACTGGCTGTGTACTTAAGCGTGTACTTTCATCACCTCATCCAATCTACTGGCAGTGTACTTAAGTGTGTACTTTCATCACCTACTGTATGTTTATGGGTGTGTACTTAGTGTGTACTTTCATCATCTACTGCGTGTTTATGGGTGTGTACTTAGTATGTACTTTCATCACCTACTGGGTGTTTACTTAGTGTGTACTTTCATTACCTACTGGGTGTTTACTTAGTGTGTACTTTCATCACCTACTACATGTTTATGGGTGTGTACATAGTGTGTACTTTCATCACCTACTGCATGTTTTTGGGTGTGTACATAGTGTGTACTTTCATCATCTACTGCATGTTTATGGGTGTGTACATAGTGTGTACTTTCATCATCTACTGCATGTTTATGGGTGTGTACATAGTGTGTACTTTCATCACCTACTGGGTGTTTATGGGTGTGTACATAGTGTGTACTTTCATCACCTACTGCATGTTTATGGGTGTGTACTTAGTGTGTACTGTCATCACTTACTGCATGTTTATGGGTGTGTACATAGTGTGTACTTTCATCATCTACTGCATGTTTAAGGGTGTGTACATAGTGTGAACTCTAATAACCAACTGGGTGTTTATGGGTGTGTACATAGTGTGTACTTTCATCATCTACTGCATGTTTAAGGGTGTGTACATAGTGTGAACTCTAATAACCAACTGGGTGTTTATGGGTGTGTACATAGTGTGTACTTTCATCATCTACTGCATGTTTATGGGTGGGTACATAGTGTGTACTTTCTTCACCTACTACATATTATGTATCTACATGTTATGTATCTACATGTTACGTATCTACTTGTTATGTATCTACATGTTATGTATCTACATGTTATGTATCTACATGTGCACAGCAGGGGAGCTAGTTAACTCATGAGAGTAGCGTGTGTGGGTGTTTGTGAGAATGTCAATGTGTTGCCTGAGTGACGTCAGTGAGGGAGTGGACGAGTAAAGAGAGGGAGAGGTAGTGCATGCACTGCGCAGTAGAGTGATGAACAGGTCTGGTTGTGTCCTGCAAAACTAATAATAAAGCAACCATATTGTCACAAATCGGCGGCCTTGAATTTTGACCTGAAAGCGGATCTTAGCAGACCCATTGCGGGGTAAAGTGAACTCAAAGGAACGTCTCCCCTGTGCTCCTTGACGACAGTCTGCACTGGAGCAGAACAGCAGGACATTTTTACCTGTCACTCTTTAAACTCCTTGTGCAGATCTGAATGTTCATTAGTAGCCATCTCTCCAAGATGTTATTACGTTTTGACACACAACATCATGCACCTCGCTCTGTAGTCACCGCCTCACAGCACCATGCAGATGAAAGAACAGTATTGGTACTTTTCAAAGGCAGTATAGTACTGATTTCAATCAATTAGTATGGCGGTACTTTATTAGTACCGGTATATTGTGCAACCCTAGTGTATACTGATTGTCCAAATGGTAAAAAGAGCCTACCGTCATCCGCGGAGGCGTCACTGCAGTAGCCGTCATATTTGGCCGTCAGGGGGCTGTACTTCTGCCGGCTCTCCCAGCGGAACCTTGCCGCAGGTTTGACGTTACTGCACACGTTGGACCCTCTGAGGCCTTGGGCTCGACTGACGGCTTTCTGGTACTGACCCATCAGTTCATCCTCGCTGTCTGACGAGGAGCCCTGCTGGTCGTCGTCAGCATAAACATTTTCTGTTGGGGGCAAGAAGAGATTGTTTACGGTTTATTAAAACAAATTAAAGTGCTGTAGAGAATAAATAAGTACTACTCTTTGGTGGAAGGCAAATGATGCCGGACTTTTTAAATAAATACTTAACTCTCACATACCAAACTACAATAGCAGGTACTGAAAATGATGAACTTGCAATTTTGTTGACACTGACGTTTACATGCACTAAGATAGTTGGATTTCAGAAATAGTTTGGTCTATGTTTGTGAAGTCCCAGTTCATATGCACTTATCTCTAATTGTTCTCCCACTTCACCTATTCAATTGATTATGAATGAATTTAACAATAACCGCTAATAATAGCTATTGGTAGTCACTGTCTGGTCAAATTGATAACATAGTTTGACATATAGGCTGGTAATCTTTCAATGATTCAACTGGTAAATGACTGCTTTAGCTCCTCAAAGGCAAATGAAAACAATCATTGACAACTTTGTTGTTTATGGCAACTATTTCATCACTAAACAATGTTTGATCACTGAAATATATTGATTTGGTCTCCATGGGCACTGTGTTCCAAAATCCCGTCACCCAAAAAAGGATACACCGGATATATTTTCTTCAGCTCAACTCAGACAAAACCGAAATCCTTGTCTTTGGCCCAAAGAAGCAAAGAAAAACTGTTATTGGTCACCTTGAGACTCTCCTTGAAACCTAATAATCAGGTTAAAAATCAAGGCGTAATAATGGACTCAGACTTGATCTTTAACAGCCACATGAAGTCAATAACATCAGCAGCTTTTTACCACTTGAAGAACATTGCCAAAATCAGAGGAATAGTATCTAAATCAGCAGGTTAGACTACTGTCGTGGTCTTCTCACTGGGCTCTTTAAACCAGCTGTAAAGTAGCTGCAGTCCATTCAAAATGCTGATGCTCGAGTCCTGACTAGAACCAGGAAATACGACCTTCTTAGTCCAGTGCTTAGGTCACTGCACTGACTTCCTGTTGTTCAGAGAATAGACTTTAAAACAGTTGTGTACAAGTCTGTTCATGGTCTTGTGCCAAAGTACATCTCTGACATGTTAGAACCATAAGAACCATCTCGACCTCTGAGAACCTCAGGGAGTGGTCTCCTGCTGACATGTTAGAACCATATGAACCATCTCGACTTCTGAGAACCTCAGGGAGTGGTCTCCTGCTGACATGTTAGAACCATATGAACCATCTCCAGCTCTGAGAACCTCAGGGAGTGGTCTCCTGGTAACATGTTAGAACCATATGAACCATCTCCTGCTCTGAGAACCTCAGGGAGTGGTCTCCTTGTGACATGTTAGAACCAAATGAACCATCTCCAGCTCTGAGAACCTCAAGGAGTGGTCTCCTGGTGACATGTTAGAACCATATGAACCATCTCCAGCTCTGAGAACATCAGGGAGTGGTCTCCTGCTGACATGTTGGAGCCATATAAACCATCTTGACCTCTGAGAACATCAGGGAGTGGTCTCCTTCTGACATGTTAGAACCATGTGAACCATCTCCAGCTCTGAGAACCTCAGGGAGTGGTCTCCTTCTGACATGTTAGAACCATATGAACCAGCTCCAGCTCTGAGATCCTCAGAGGGTGGTCTCCTTTTGACATGTTAGAACCATATGAACCATCTCCAGCTCTGAGAACCTCAGGGAGTGGTCTCCTGCTGACATGTTGGAGCCATATAAACGATCTTGACCTCTGAGAACCTCAGGGAGTGGTCTCCTTCTGACATGTTAGAACCATATGAACCATCTCCAGCTCTGAGAGCCTCAGGGAGTGGTCTCCTTCTGACATGTTAGAACCATATGAACCAGCTCCAGCTCTGAGATCCTCAGGGGGTGGTCTCCTTTTGACATGTTAGAACCATATGAACCATCTCCAGCTCTGAGAACCTCAGAGGGTGGTCTCCTTTTGACATGTTAGAACCATATGAACCATCTCCAGCTCTGAGAACATTAGGGAGTGGTCTCCTTCTGACATGTTAGAACCATATGAACCATCTCCAGCTCTGAGAACCTAAGGGAGTGGTCTCCTGGTGACATGTTAGAACCATATGAACCATCTCCAGCTCTGAGAACCTCAGGGAGTGGTCTCCTGGTGACATGTTAGAACCATATGAACCATCTCCGGCTCTGAGAACCTCAGAGAGTGGTCTCCTGCTGGTGACCAGAGTCAGGACCAAACATGGTAGAACTGAGTTTCAGTTTTATCCTCCTAAAATCTGGAATAGTCTTCCTGGAGATGTGAGACACTTTGATTTAATTGTGCATTGAATGTATTTTATCTCACTATTTGATTGATTTGAATTAAATTATGATTGTTTTTATGATTGTATTTTCTATTTGAAATATTTATATTTTTGCCTTCTTTTAATTTTCGCACTTTGAATTGTCTTGTGTAGGAATTGTGCTCTAGAAATAAACTTGCCTGTATGAAAGTGATGGTTCTGTACCACACAAACTGTGATGTAGTTTTGTCTTTCGTCCAGCAAGAGGCAGCAGAGCTTTAGCAGAGGGCCATTTAGCAGAAACTGCAATATTCTATTGTATTGTTGTCATTATTTAGTCTGACATAAACCCCAGTTGTGTTACGATTGTGACTTTTAAAGCAGCAATTGACACTTGGCAACAGAGTGAGGTGGACTTTTGTGATTGACACAGACTTGAGAGGGACATATTCTCAATGACATCATAAATGGCCAGTAGGTAAAATCATCACAGTGGTTTACTTTTGTGTTTATGTCCTGTGTATGAATGTTTGCTAGATGTTTCCATGGTGCACACACAACCTCTGCAGGCTCCCCGGAGCCACCAGCATTTTAAACTTGTTGACAAGAAAAGACTTTCCACTTGTCAGCAACAGTTCTCCCTCTGTAGGTAAGGAACATGTATCTGTGTAGAGGTCACTCCTTTTTACACTTGTATTTTCTCTATTTGTGGAATATAATAGTGAAATTATATATATATATATATATATATATATATATATATATATATATATATATATATATATATATATATATATATATATATATATATATATATATATATATATATGTGTGTGTGTGTGTGTGTGTGTGTGTGTGTGTGTGTGTGTGTCTACATACAGGCCAAAGTTTGGACACACCGTTTCAGGTGACTACCGCTTGAAGCTCAAGGAGAGAATGCCAAGAGTGTGCAAAGCGGTAATCAGAGCAAAGGGTGGCTATTTTGAAGGAACTAGAATATAAAACATGTTTTTAGTTATTTCACCTTTTTTTGTTAAGTACATAACTCCACATGTGTTCATTCATAGTTTTGATGTGACAATCTACAATGTAAATAGTCATGAAAATAAAGAAAACACATTAAAATGAGAAGGTGTGTCCAAACTTTTGGCCTGTACTGTATGTACATATATACACACATAAATGTACATATATACACACATATGTACATATATACACATATATATGTACATATTTATACACACATATGTACATATATATACACACATATGTACATATATATACACACATATATGTACATATTTCCAAATATATGTACATATACAGTATATACACACATATGTACATATATAAAGACATATATGTACATATATACACACATATGTACATATATATATATATACACACATATACAGGTATGTACATATATACACACATATATGTACATATATACACACATATGTACACATATATGTACATATATACACACATATATGTACATATATATACATGCATATATGTACATATATACACACATATGTACATATATATACACACATATATGTACATGTATATACACACATATATGTACATATATACACACATATATGTACATATATATACATGCATATATGTACATATATACACACATATGTACATATATATACACATATAAGTACATATATATACACACATATATGTACATATATACACACACATATGTACATATACTGTATATACACACATATATGTTCATATATATACACGCATATATGTACATATACACACATATGTACATACATATACACACATATATGTACATATAAACACACATATATGTACATATATACACACATATATGTACATATATACACACATATATTTACATATATACACACATTTATGTACATATATACACACATCAATCAATCAATCAATGTTTATTTATATAGCCCTAAATCACAAGTGTCTCAAAGGGCTGCACAAGCCACAACGACATCCTCGGTACAGAGCCCACATAAGGGCAAGGAAAAACTCACCCCAGTGGGACGTCGATGTGAATGACTATGAGAAACCTTGGAGAGGACCGCATATGTGGGTAACCCCCACTCTAGGGGAGACTGAAAGCAATGGATGTCGAGTGGGTCTGACATAATATTGTGAAAGTCCAGTCCACAGTGGATCCAACATATCAGCGAAAGTCCAGTCCATAGTGGGGCCAGCAGGAAACATATACACGCATATGTACATAAATACACACATATATGTACACATTTATGTACATATGTGTATATATGTACATACATACACATATATGTACATATATACACACATATGTACATATATACACACATATATGTACATATATACACAAGTATATATACACACACATATACACACATACATGTACATATATACACACATATATGTACATATATACACACACATGTACACATTTATGTACATATGAGTATATATGTACATATATACACGTATATGTACATATATACACACATACATGTACATATACACACACATATATGTACATATATACACACACACATACACATTTATGTACATATGTGTATATATGTACATATATACACACATATGTACATATATACACACATATATGTACATTTTATACACACATATATGTACATATATATATACACATAAGTATATACAGTATATGTACATATATAAATATTAGAAACACATAATTTGTAAAAACAATTTTGAATAAAGCATGACGCAGTCATCCTGTCTTCTACTAAATGCTGTGTATTTACTGTACATGCTGCTTTACATATGTGTATTTACATGCTGCTTTACATACCTGCAATGGTGGCCAAAGTGCGTCACATTATACGTCACATTCACACACTGATGGAGGAAAAGTACTGGTGTAAAAGTACTTCCTGGTAAAGTCAACGTCTCAAATGGATGTGTACAAATGAAGTTTAGACCAGTGGTGTGTGGTGACCTTCACACATTGATGATGCCTTCAAGAGGTATTTGGTAAGAAAGTGTTTATGAAAGTGAAGTACTTTTTCTTGTTGTGATCTTTCTTTCTTTAGTTGATTTGGAACATGAACACACCTACAGCATAATACACCACACCGTTTCATATCATTTCACTTTACATCATGTCCGAAAAGGAGTAGGAAGAAGCAAAGCTCATTTAATCCTACCCCTTTCCCACTTCAGAGCGTTCCTTGCGGGAACTTAGTTACCCCGTTGTGTACCTGCCTTTCCCGAGTCTCACCCCTTTGTGACTCCCCGTTGTTTCCCCTGTGGATTTGGACTGCCTTCCTCGATCCTCGACCCTCGCCTGGACACGGACCTTGTCGCTTCTCTCCTGCCCTCGACGACTCGCCTGTGCTCGGACTGCCTCCTGCTTTGTCCCTCCTCTCGCTCTCCTCAACACTTGGTAACACACTTCAGCTAACCATACCCATAGCCTCACACCTACACACTCCATTCTATAGTCCCAGTTAGTATTGTTTATGATTATTATATATACCTTGTCAATATTTATATATATATAATAAATCATATAACTTTGCTTCCCCCTGGTGTCTGTGCCGTCAACTCCATCTAGTAAACATAACATATAGTTTGCTTTGTACATCATTTTAGCTGTTTGCAATTTCACCAAATCATCGAACTTTAATATTTTTGACTCAATAAATAAAGGGTTTGTATGTTCTCTATATCCAACATTATGTATCAGTCTAATTGATCTTTTTTGTAACACCGTTAACAAATGAAGCGCACATTTGTCGTTATTTCCCATATTTCTATACAACAACTCAGAAATGTAACACTAGTGAGCAGTAGAGAATATGAAGGGATTTTTGGCCCGGAACGTATTTTGCTTTGTTCATTATTGACGTGTTTCTTGCTACTTTATGTTGTATATTTTGTATATGCGATTTCCAGTTAATTTTATCATATATTAATACTCCCAAAAATCTGGTTTCTTTTACCCTTTCAATGTCTACTCCGTCTATTTGTATGTGTATGATGCTCTTTTCTACTGTTACCAAATAGCATTATTTTAGTTTTACTGAGATTCAAAGATAGTCTGTTTTTGTCAAACCGTCTTTCTAATGTGTTCATTTCTTCCGGTTATTATTCGTATTATGATCTTCATGTGTATTCACAGTGAGTGGATATGGACTCAGGTGTAACACAAAGACAGACACCTGGGGACCACATTTAGCAGACATTTTCAAATGTGGCTCACCTGGCAAGTCTGTGTTCTTCCTGAAGTCGTCGAGGCACTGAAGGCTTCCTGCTTTCTCCAGCATGGACTTGTTGTTGAGGTACCAGAAGATGAGAGTCATGAGAGTGATGAAGAGTCCGATGGCTGTCAGAAAGCCCAGCACCTCTGGAGAGACTGACAACAAACACACAAACACTGGACTGAAATCATGTCAACAAATCACATATACATAGGGCTGGGCGATATGGCCTTTTATTAATATGTGGATATGTTTAGTCCATGTCACGATACACCATATACTGTATATCTGGATATTTTGCCTTAGCCTTGAATGAACACTTGATGCATATAATCACAGCAGTATGATGATTCTATGTGTCTACATTAAAACATTCTTCTTCATACTGCATTAATATATGCTACTTTTAAACTTTCATGCAGAGAGGGAAATCACAACTAAGTCAATTTACCAAAAGTGTATTTATTAAACAGTTATTAAACAGTGGCACAAACATTCATGTCATTTCCAAAACTGAAAGTGCAAGATTGTCAGAGACATTTTAAAAAAAGCTATAAGTGCACTTTTGTGCATGATGTCACTAAGATGACATATCAAAACAACACTAAATTAAAGTGCACTTTTTGTACAGAACGCCACTACAATAGTTGAAAACATATAAAGTGCACTTTTGTGCATGATGTCACACAAGATATTTCAATAAGTGTCAAATAAAAATGAGCTGCATAGTAGGAAATCAAATGGTGGGGCGGCATGGCGTAGTGGGTAGAGCGCCCGTGTCAGAAACCTGAGGGTTGCAGGTTCGCTCCCCGCCTCTTACCATGCCGTTGTGTCCTTGGGCAGGACACTTCACCCTTGCCCCCGGTGCCACTCATGAATGTTGAATGAATGATAGGTGGTGGTCGGAGGGGTCGTAGGCGCAAATTGGCAGCCACGCTTCCGTCAGTCTACCCCAGGGAAGCTGTGGCTACGAAAGTAGCTTACCACCACCAGGTGTGAATGAATGATGGGTTTTTAACATGTAAAGCGACTTTGGGTACTTAGAAAAGCGCTATATAAATCCCAGGTATTATTATTATTATTATTAATAGTGTATGTCCTTCACTATGTGGTAGGTTCCTGTGGACGTTATCTCCTTCTGTTGTTGACTATTTGTTTCATACGGTGTTGATGTGGAAATGGAAAACGCCAGCATGCTCAATTGGGTCAGTGCTGGTTGCTTCAGCATTTTGTGGGTGTGGCACCGGCCGAGATGTTGACATGCGGAGTTTCAAGCACTCTTCGTTCTCTAGCGCAGTGTTTTTCAACCACTAGTGTGCCGTAAGATACAGTCTGGTGTGCCGTGGGAGATTATCTAATTTGACCTATTTGGGTAAAAAATATTTTTTTGCAAACCAGTATTTATAGTCTGCCAATTATGTGTGGTTGTTGAGTGTCGGTGCTGTCTAGGCCAGTGTTTTTCAACCTTTTTGGAGCCAAGGCACATTTTTTGCGTTGAAAAAATGCAGAGGCACACCACCAGCAGAAAACATTAAAAAACTAAACTCAGTTGACAGTAAAAAGTCGTTGTGGCAATTGTTGGATATGACTTTGAAGCATAACCAAGCATGCATCACTATAGCTCTTGTCTCAAAGTAGGTGTACTGTCACCACCTGTCACATCACACCCTGACTTATTTGGACTTTTTTGCTGTTTTCCTGTATGTAGTGTTTTACTTCTTGTCTTGCACTTCTATTTTGTTGTAATTTTCCTGTAGCAGTTTCATGTCTTTCTTTGAGCGATATTTCCCGCATCTACTTTGTTTTAGCAATCAAGAATATTTCAGTTGTTTTTATCCTTCTTTGTGGGGACATTGTTGATTGTCATGTCATGTTCGGATGTACATTGTGGACGCCGTCTTTGCTCCACAGTAAGTCTTTGCTGTCGTCCAGCATTCTGTTTTTGCTTACTTTGTAGCCAGTTCAGTTTTAGTTTCGTTCTGCATAGCCTTCCCTAAGCTTCAATACCTTTTCTTAGGGGCACTCACCTTTTGTTTATTTTTGGTTTAAGCATTAGACACCTTTTTACCTGCACTCTGCCTCCTGCTGTTTCCCACATCTACAAAGCAATTAGCTAACTGCTGCCACCTACTGATATGGAAGAGTATTACACAGTTACTCTGCCGAGCTCTATAAACAAAATGGAATGCGCAGTGACTAGGATGGCGGAAACGGGGCTGGAACCTGGAACCCTCAAGTTGCCGGCACGGCCACTCCACCAACCGAGCTATACCGCCGAACACACAAACAAAACAGGAAAAACGACCAAATTAAGAGCACCGAACCAGAACTAAGACACTAAACACAAGGAAAACACCAACAAAGTCAATAGAAGGCATGATCTATAAAGCGGACTTTTATTCTGACGCTGAGGTTGTTACGTAATCGTCACATTTAAATGCATTTAATGAATGTGATGAGAATTTCTTATTACAAATGTACTGTTTTTAAAAGTCCATCCATCCATCCATTTTCTACCGCTTGTCCCTTTTGGGATCGCAGGGGGTGCTGGAGCCTATCTCAGCCATAAATGATTATTTAGTGAAACGAAAATAAATGTAAAACTGCATCAATGTACAAAAGCCAAAAGCAGTGAAGTTGTCACGTTGTGTAAATGGTAAATAAAAAGAGAATACAACAAATCCTTTTCAACTTATATTCAATTGAATAGACTGCAAAGACAAGATATTTCATGTTCACACTGAGAAACTTTGTTTTGTTTTTTTTTGCAAATAATCATGAACTAAGAATTTTAATGGCAGCAACACATTGCAAAAAAGGCATTTTTACCAGTGTGTTACATGGCCTTTCCTTTTAACAACACTCAGTAAAGGTTTGGGAACTGAGGAGACACATTTTTGAAGTGGAATTCTTTCCCATTCTTGCTTGATGTACAGCTTAAGTTGTATATGTAACACGTGGCTTGGCATTGTCTTGCTGAAATAAGCAGGGGCGTCCATGATAACGTTGCTTGGATGGCAACATATGTTGCTCCAAAAACTGTATGTACCTTTCAGCATTAATGGCGCCTTCGCAGAAGTGTAAGTTACCCATGTCTTGGCCACTAATACACCCCCATACCATCACACATGCTGCCTTTTACACTTTAACCCTAGAACAGTCCGGATGGTTCTTTTCCTCTTTTTTCCGGAGGACACGACGTCCACAGTTTCCAAAAACAACTTGAAATGTGGACTCGTCAGACCGCAGAACACTTTTCCACTTTGCATCTGTTCATCTTAGATGAGCTCGGGCCCAGCGAAGCGTTTCTGGGTGTTGTTGATAAATGGCTTTGGCTTTGCATAGTAGAGTTTTAACTTGCACTTACAGATGTAGCGACCAACTGTAGTTACTGACAGTGGTTTTCTGAAGTGTTCCTGAGCCCATGTGGTGATATCCTTTACACACTGATGTCGCTTTTTGATGCAGTACCGCCTGAGGGATTGAAGGTCACGGGGAATTAAATGTTAGTTTTTGGCCTTGCTGCTTACGTGCAGTGATTTCCTTTTGATGATATTACGGAGCGTAGATGGTGAAATCCCTAAATTCCTTGCAATAGCTGGTTGAGAAATGTTGTTCTTCAACAATTTGCTCAGGCATTTGTTGACAAAGTGGTGACCCTCGCCCCGTCCTTGTTTGTGAATGACTGAGCATTTCATGGCAGCTGCTTTTATACCCAATCATGGCACCCACCTGTTCCCAATTAGCCTGTTCACCTGTGGGATGTTCCAAATAAGTCTTTGATGCGCACTCCTCAACTTTCTCAGTCTTTTTTGCCACTTGTGCCAGCTTTTTTGAAACACGCTGCAGGCGTCAAATTCCAAATGAGCTAATATTTGCCAAAAATAACAACGTTTTCCAGTTTGAACGTTAAATATCTTGTCTTTGCAGTCTATTCAACAGATGGATAAATCTGTCACATAATTGTTATAAGTTTCCATTGTTGCACATTTGTTTTGTGCAGCCTCCGTTATGTCGTGTCTGTGTGGAATATGAAAAAGCTGAAAACCCAGCTCATAATCACAAAGACACCCACATACTTGACAAGCACTCTCAGCAGTGTTCCTATGCACACACTCCCACGCCTGTGCAGACAGGACTCTGGGGCACAATGCTTCTGCAGTCATTAAACACACGCAGGCACAATCATCACACACTAAACTATTAAACAAGCGATGCCGTTTGATAGACCTGGTCTAGCTTTATTAAAATGCATTGCTTATTTTTGTACAATCGGAACTAACTAAGCCACCCAACTAGGTCACCTAGTTGTTAAACACAATATCAAAAAAACATCAAAAATTGACAATTTGACCAAACCGCCCTTTCAGTTTGTAGGGAATATCACGGCTCGAATTTAACAACAGCCATCCATCCGTCCATCTTCTTCCGCTTATCAGACGTTGGGTCGCGGGGGCAGCAGCCTAAGCAGGGAAGCCTGCTTAGGCTTCCCTGCTTACTTGTATTTTCTCTATTTGTGGAATATAATAGTGAAATGATATATATATATATATATATATATATATATATATATATATATATATATATATATATATATATATATATATATATATATATATATATATGTATATTTGGAGCCCCTGGCTCGAAAGAAAATAATGTTTGCCTTGGTGCCCTAAAATATGAGCCCTCCTTTGAGGCAACACTTGCCCTGACCTTAAAAAGTTAAATTGGAAGCCTGGATTAGGCTTTAATATCAAGAAGTGTCCATTCAAATTCCATCAGCTATGGCTTTGACACCAAGGACATGAGGCAGGATTAGTGGAATATTAATTTGAAATGTGTAACAAAAGCCATCATTTATTCTCCACTCACAGATATTATCCAATATTGACATTAAACAATACCATTTGGGATTAGTTAGTCTCTTTGAGCCAGAACTTCTGGTTCCATTCCTTTCTTTATTTTTAATATATACACTACCGTTCAAAAGTTTGGGGTCACATTGAAAAGTCCTTATTTTTGAAGGAAAAGCACTGTACTTTTCAATGAAAAGTAGTCTTAACTTGAAAGAAATACACTCTATACATTGCTAATGTGGTAAATGACTATTCTAGCTGCAAATGTCTGCTTTTTGGTGCAATATCTACATAAGTGTATAGAGGCCCATTTCCAGCAACTATCACTCCAGTGTTCTAATGGTACAATGTGTTTGCTCATTGGCTCAGAAGGCTAATTGATGATCAGAAAACCCTTGTGCAATCATGTTCACACATCTGAAAACACTTTAGCTCGTTACAGAAGCTACAAAACTGACCTTCCTTTGAGCAGATTGAGTTTCTGGAGCATCACATTTGTGGGGTCAATTAAACGCTCAAAATGGCCAGAAAAAGAGAACTTTCATCTGAAACTCGACAGTCTATTCTTGTTCTTAGAAATGAAGGCTATTCCACTAAATTGTTTGGGTGACCCCAAACTTTTGAACGGTAGTGTATATATTTCATTTATTTCTATCTTAGAAACAATGACTGGCAGCAGTTTTTAGGATAAGATTTTGTTAAGAATCATTCAAACTCACACATCCCACCATTTTATACCTTACTGGTATTGATATGAATATTGACTAGTTTGAATGCTCCCTCTTCTAAAAAACTTGGTGCATCACAATTAAATATACAAATGCTGTATTTTTCGGACTAAAAAGCACACTTAAAATCATTTTATTTTGTCAAAAATCGACAGTGCGCCTTCTGTACAGAACAATTCTGGTTGTGTTTACTGACCTCCAAGCTATTTTATTTGGTACACGGTGTAATGATAAGTGTGACCAGTAGATGGCAGTCACACAGAGATACCACTCGTGTTCAATAAACGATGCTGGCAAGTACAGAATATAGAACTTTATACACTGCGCTCAAAATTCAATCGGAACAACTTTGGTAAGCGACGAAACCGCACAACTTGATGGATTATTGACGCATTACGACTACCATAGTCAGACATACTGTGCTTTCAACCTATTATTAGCAATACCAACTTTTCTTACCTATTATTTTGCATGCCGCCTGAAGCCATTTTGATGACATCACTTCCTGTACACGCGCTGACACGGCCATTTTGAAGAGCTTTTCGCCGGCGAGTGTCACTTGGGACTTGCTCATTTCCACAATTGTCGCGCCTTGCCGTGTCAGCCCGTCTTAAAGATAACTTTGTGTGGTCAGAAACGCTTTAAATGTGTCCAGACTCTCACAGTCTCGCTGTATTGCTTTGGGTTGCTAGGCAACTGCTGTGACTTAGCGTTTCGGCCAGTTAGCTTCGGTTCAGAGACCCTTCACTTCACTTCACTTCCAGAAACAAGTCCACATTTGCAACTATTATGAAAAAGAGGGAGTTTATATGGTTGCTGACTATCTAAGTGCAAGACCAAGTGCCAGCTGTTGCTCGTGTGGATAAGAAGCAGCTAGCGGGTGATAGCATTTCCGAAGCTATCATTTGCGGAAAGGCTCGTCATTTTAATTCGACAAAGCTTATCAAGCACTGACTTTGTGGATTTTATTGGCGAAGATTGTTTTGTACCCCAAGCAAGTATTTATTTGTGATGAAACCAAAAAAAGATGCCAGGAGAAGACACTACCGGGACACAAGCCGATGAAGGATCACAATACAATATTTGGAGGGAAAAGCTGCTGCAAATATCAGTTAATATTGGTATTGAAAATGAATTGCTGGACAGTATACTTTATGTTGGGAGGTAAAGCAATGCCTACTAGTATGAGGATTGTCTCAACTACAAAGGACAATTCAAACATTTATAACTTAACTGTCTATTAGTTGAAACATTAAGCTTGTCCCGATACCAATGTTTAGGTACCAGTAACTAAATGTATTTGGATACTTGTCTAAATAAAGGGACCACAAAAAAATTTCATTATTGTATTTATTATAACAAAAAGTCTTAGGGTAGATTAAACATATGTTTATTATTGTAATTTAGTCCTTAAATAAAATAGTGAACATACTAGACAACTTGTCTTTTAGTAGTAAGTAAACAAACAAAGACTCCTAATTAGTCTGCTGACGTATGCAGTAACATATTGTGTCATTTATACACCTATTATTTTGTACACATTATGAGGGACAAACTGTAAAAAATTGATTATTAATCTACTTGTTCATTTACTGTAAATATCTGCTTATTTTCTCTTTTAACTAGGGTTGGGTATCGAGTATCGAGTATCGATTGGAACCGGGACTAACTTTCCGATTCTCCCGGAATCGTTCAAAAGTTTAAATTTCGATTCCTAGTTTCGATACCCAGTCCGCCGACCGGAAAAAAATATGTCCGCCGGACCGGAAGAAGAAGCCGCTGAACACCAACGAAGAAGCGCCCACCGCCGGAAGTGTTAGCATAGCCGAGCGAGTCAGTCAAGCTCAAGCATGGATAGCGGGCGTCGGCGGTCGAATGTGTGGCTTTACTTTACAAAAAAAAAAAGAAATAAGCGCGAAATAACAGAGCTCCATGTCCATCAAGAAACGAGTGGAGAGAGAGCTGCAGATGTACCAGGACGTTCCACCGATACTTATGTCTGACGACCCTGCTGCATGGTGGTGGTCCGGTGGAACCAACAAAAGACTTATCCTTTGCTGTCAGATCTCGCTTTCTCCTATTTATGCGTTCAAGCTTCTTCCACACCCAGCGAACGTGTATTTTCCACAGCAGGAGACACTATCTGTCCAGAACACTCACGCATCCTGCCTGAGAAGGCGGGTATGGTCATTTTCCTAAACAACAACTGTCTCTGATTTTATACTGTACCTGCTGCTAATCTGGACTGGCTTTTGCAAGTTGTTTCTTATTGTTTATTTGCTTTTCTGCACCAGGTTAGCCCATCAGTGGGAGCACGGTAACATTTTTAAGTACCTGCAGCATCATACACTTGTGTGTGTAAATGTGTTTTCATGAGGTTTCCTGCAGCATCATACACTTGTGTGTGTAAATGTGTTTTCATGAGGTTTCCTGCAGCATCATACACTTGTGTGTGTAAATGTGTTTTCATGAGGTTTCCTGCAGCATCATACACTTGTGTGTGTAAATGTGTTTTCATGAGGTTTCCTGCAGCATCATACACTTATGTGTAAATGTGTTTTCATGAGGTTTCCTGCAGCATCATACACTTGTGTGTGTAAATGTGTTTTCATGAGGTTTCCTGCAGGATCATACACTTGTGTGTGTAAATGTGTTTTCATGAGGTTTCCTGCAGCATCATACACTTATGTGTAAATGTGTTTTCATGAGGTTTCCTGCAGCATCATACACTTGTGTGTGTAAATGTGTTTTCATGAGGTTTCCTGCAGGATCATACACTTGTGTGTGTAAATGTGTTTTCATGAGGTTTCCTGCAGTATCATACGCTTGTATGTGTAAATGTGTTTTCATGAGGTTTCCTGCAGCATCATACACTTGTGTGTGTAAATGTGTTTTCATGAAGTTTCCTGCAGCATCATACACTTGTGTGTGTAAATGTGTTTTCATGAGGTTTCCTGCAGGATCATACACTTGTGTGTGTAAATGTGTTTTCATGAGGTTTCCTGCAGCATCATACACTTGTGTGTGTAAATGTGTTTTCATGAGGTTTCCTGCAGCATCATACACTTGTGTGTGTAAATGTGTTTTCATGAGGTTTCCTGCAGCATCATACACTTGTGTGTGTAAATGTGTTTTCATGAGGTTTCCTGCAGCATCATACACTTGTGTGTGTAATGGTGTTTTCATGAGGTTTCCTGCAGCATCATACACTTGTGTGTGTAAATGTGTTTTCATGAGGTTTCCTGCAGGATCATACACTTGTGTGTGTAAATGTGTTTTCATGAGGTTTCCTGCAGGATCATACACTTGTGTGTGTAAATGTGTTTTATGAGGTTTCCTGCAGGATCATACACTTGTGTGTGTAAATGTGTTTTCATGAGGTTTCCTGCAGGATCATACACTTGTGTGTGTAAATGTGTTTTCATGAGGTTTCCTGCAGGATCATACACTTATGTGTAAATATGTTTTCATGAGGTTTCCTGCAGGATCATACACTTGTATGTGTAAATGTGTTTTCATGAGGTTTCCTGCAGGATCATACACTTGTGTGTAAATGTGTTTTCATGAGGTTTCCTGCAGAATCATACACTTGTGTGTGTAAATGTGTTTTCATGAGGTTTCCTGCAGGATCATACACTTGTGTGTGTATATGTGTTTTATGAGGTTTCCTGCAGGATCATACACTTGTGTGTGTAAATGTGTTTTCATGAGGTTTCCTGCAGGATCATACACTTGTGTGTGTAAATGTGTTTTCATGAGATTTCCTGCAGGATCATACACTTGTGTGTGTAAATGTGTTTTCATGAGGTTTCCTGCAGGATCATACACTTGTGTGTAAATGTGTTTTCATGAGGTTTCCTGCAGGATCATACACTTATGTGTGTAAATGTGTTTTCATGAGGTTTCCTGCAGAATCATACACTTGTGTGTGTAAATGTGTTTTCATGAGGTTTCCTGCAGGATCATACACTTGTGTGTGTATATGTGTTTTATGAGGTTTCCTGCAGGATCATACACTTGTGTGTGTAAATGTGTTTTCATGAGGTTTCCTGCAGGATCATACACTTATGTGTGTAAATGTGTTTTCATGAGGTTTCCTGCAGGATCATACACTTGTGTGTAAATGTGTTTTCATGAGGTTTCCTGCAGGATCATACACTTGTGTGTGTAAATGTGTTTTCATGAGGTTTCCTGCAGGATCATACACTTATGTGTAAATGTGTTTTCATGAGGTTTCCTGCAGGATCATACACTTGTGTGTGTAAATGTGTTTTCATGAGGTTTCCTGCAGGATCATACACTTGTGTGTAAATGTGTTTTCATGAGGTTTCCTGCAGGATCATACACTTATGTGTGTAAATGTGTTTTCATGAGGTTTCCTGCAGGATCATACACTTGTGTGTGTAAATGTGTTTTCATGAGGTTTCCTGCAGGATCATACACTTGTGTGTGTATATGTGTTTTATGAGGTTTCCTGCAGGATCATACACTTGTGTGTGTAAATGTGTTTTCATGAGGTTTCCTGCAGGATCATACACTTATGTGTGTAAATGTGTTTTCATGAGGTTTCCTGCAGGATCATACACTTGTGTGTAAATGTGTTTTCATGAGGTTTCCTGCAGGATCATACACTTGTGTGTGTAAATGTGTTTTCATGAGGTTTCCTGCAGCATCATACACTTGTGTGTGTAAATGTGTTTTATGAGGTTTCCTGCAGGATCATACACTTGTGTGTGTAAATGTGTTTTCATGAGGTTTCCTGCAGGATCATACACTTATGTGTGTA
Source organism: Entelurus aequoreus (assembly GCF_033978785.1). NCBI lineage: Eukaryota > Metazoa > Chordata > Actinopteri > Syngnathiformes > Syngnathidae > Entelurus > Entelurus aequoreus. Next base: position 7,598,787 of record NC_084753.1, read on the forward strand.
AATGTGTTTTCATGAGGTTTCCTGCAGGATCATACACTTGTGTGTGTAAATGTGTTTTCATGAGGTTTCCTGCAGGATCATACACTTGTGTGTGTAAATGTGTTTTCATGAGGTTTCCTGCAGCATCATACACTTGTGTGTGTAAATGTGTTTTCATGAGGTTTCCTGCAGCATCATACACTTGTGTGTGTAAATGTGTTTTCATGAGGTTTTCAAAAATAAAGCTCTCTTGAGGAAAGTGCACCCCTGGGAAAATGTATTCATAATTTATAATATTTATATTGAAGTTCATAGATTTGATATTTATATTCTAGTTGAAAACAGCCCTGTGAGGAATTTATAGTAAAGTTCATAAAAAGTTAATAGAATTAAAATTGATGGAGAATGTCAGACTATTTCATTCAGAAAGACTGTAGGTTAGCTAGCTCATTTAAAATATCCTAAACTTTTTTTTTGACCCTGCCTCTTAAAAGAATCGGAATCGAGGAGCGTCAGGAATCGGAACGAAGAATCGGAATCGGAATCGTTCGAATTCAAACGATACCCAACCCTACTTTTAACATGTTCTATCTACACTTCTGTTAAAATGTAATAATCACTTATTCTTCTCTTGTTTGACACTTTACATTAGTTTTGGATGATACCACACATTTAGGTATCGATCCGATACCAAGTAGTTACAGGATCATACATTGGTCATGTTCAAAGTCCTCATGTGTCCAGGGACATATTTACTGACTTTATAAACATTAAATGCTTTTTTTTTTTTAAATGAAAAAAGATACACTCTTGTACTTGGTATCATTACAGTGGATGTCAGGTGTAGATCCACCCATGGCATTTGTTTACATTGTGACGCCGGTGAGCTATTGTATCCTCCTACGCTGTGTAGTGAAGCATGTTTAGCTATTCCTCGTCCTCCAGTGATAATAATATAGGTAAGAAACTTACTTTATTTGTCGCCATAGAGACAAGAATTTGTGATTTAGAAGTAGCTAAAACACTATGGATGGATGTTAACTAATAGCTAGCTAGCCATGTCTTAAAGCAGCTCTTCCTGAGGGTGTTTCAGTGTTATACCTTCTCCTTTATCTTGACTTTCTACACCAAAATGCGTCCATTCTCCCTTTTCTGTCTACATACTGTGTTTGCTTGTAAGTACTCTGTGTGTGTGCGCTGCCCAACATGCTCCTCTGCCAGTCAAACCAGCAATGACACCACGTGACGACATGCCCGGGAAGCGGTACTTTTCAAACTGAGTATAGTACCGCTTTTGATTCAATAGTACCGCGATACTATACAAGCACCGTACAATCCCGTACACATTTTTAGAATGTCAAACATGTCCGATATCAGGTTGTGATATTCAGCTTTCATCCGTGCATCTGTCACCATGGTTTAGGGACGTCACCGTCAGAGAGTGTCGACCGCTCAGCAAGACCGTGAGGTTGAAAGTCCTCAAAGCGACGAAGGCTGCTGGAGCCAAGAAGCAGTTCAGTGTTTCCCATAAACTGCCAAGATACCTGTGGCGGTGGGGGCGTGGCTATGGGCGTGGTCACCATGACATCATCGAGTAATTTGCATAATTTACTACAATGATATGATTTTCTCTAAAAAGGCTAAAAAAATGTATACTTACTAATTAATATAACAGTTTTGTTTTAAACGTCCATCCATCCATTTTACAATATAATTACAACACTTTATGTACATATTTATATACAGATTTGAACAATAAGTTATTCACTGAAATATATTTATTAATTGTGGTTCTTACAAAAAATATATCTTATAAAAAAAAAAACCTAAAATGTCTCTTAAAGCTCTGCCCCTTTAATTAGTGCATACTAAATAATTTAACTTTAGCCTACTACTACAACCATATTATTTACCAGCAACATAAAGTGAAACAGAGGCAGAGGTGTCCTGCCACAGTCAGTAACAAATAAACAGAAAACAGTAGTGGTCAAATACAAATAAGGCAACAAGAGAAGTATCCTACACTTCTCTTTTGTAAAGTCAATCTGAACAGCCGATATGGGCATCTACATCAACTATATGATTTGCCTGAGAAGCTGGACAGGACAAAAAAAAAAAAAAAAAAAAAAAATTGTGGCGGACGTAATTCTTTTGTGGCGGGCCGCCACAAATAAATGAATGTGTGGGAAACACTGCAGTTTCAGATAGGGATGTCCGATAATATCGGATTGCCGATAAATGCTTTAAAATGTAATATCGGAAATTATCGGTATCTGTTTCAAATTTATTCGTATCGGTTTCAAAAAGTACAATTTATGACTTTTTAAAACGCCGCTGTGTACACGGACGTAGGGAGAAGTACACAATAAACCTTAAAGGCACTGCCTTTGCGTGCCGGCCCAATCACATAACATATACGGCTTTTCACACACACAAGTGAATGCAAGCCATACTTGGTCAACAGCCATACAGGTCACACTGAGGGTAGCCGTATAAACAAGTTTAACACTGTTACAAATATGCGCCACACTGTGAACCCACACCCAACAAGAATGACAAACACATTTCGGGAGAACATCCGCAACGTAACACAACATAAACACAACAGAACAAATACCCAGAACCCTTTGCAGCACTAACTCTTCCGGGACGCTACAATATACACCCCCCGCTGCCCCCTAGCCCCACCCACCTCAACATCCTCATGCTCTCTCAGGGAGAGCATGTCCCAAATTCCAAGCTGCTGTTTTGAGGCATGTTAAAAAAAATAATGCACTTTGTGACTTCAATAATAAATATGGCAGTGCCATGTTGGCATTTTTTACCATAACTTGAGTTGATTTATTTTGGAAAACCTTGTTACATTGTTTAATGCATCCAGTGGGGCATCACAATAAAATTAGGCATAATAATGTGTTATTTCCACCACTGTATATATATAGGTATCGCTTGATATCGGAATCGGTAATTAAGAGTTGGACAATATCGGAATATCGGATATCGGCAAAAAAGCTATTATCGGACATCGCTAGTTTCAGAAGTTTTTTATTTAAAATATAGTAGCGTAGTCGCCCTAATTATTCAATAAAATCAAGTTTTGTTTAACCAGTACATCTAATATTTGGATCTACTGTAACATTACACAGTCTGAACAGTAACACTGTGTAAATACAGGAAAATAAAACAGCGTACTTTAATCAAGTGATTTTTTGACGTACCACAGTTTGACAATCTCTGGTTTAGAGAACAACAGCATTAATGTCGCATTTTAGAACCGTTTGTATTACTTTAACATACGTAAATAATCGATTCATGAATCGCCCACGTTCTAATCGCGACGCATCGATGACTTTTGCCACCTCTAAAAACAACACGTGCAGAAAAACATGTATGATCACATTGGTGACAATGAACAGGGTGGTGTGAGAGGTGCCCCTCTGCCCCTACCTTTTCTCACGCAGATCAACTCATGTACTCCACAGCTACGCTCGCCACCTGGAGAGACAATGCATTTCCATGATGAGGGAACGCTAGACAACACCATGGATACACACAGTGCATGTTCAAAGGGACCTAGGAGGATTTGTTTTTATTACTTGCAAATGAATTAAAGTCATTTATTTATATTGTAGCCCCCAGAAGAAATCACACAATGCTATTTTTAACTTTTATTACCAATCTTATGATAACGAACAACTGCACAATTTCAACACTTCCTCATTCTCCGCCAATCACCTCTCAGGCACGGACGGTGTGTTTGTAAACATGGGAAAAACTGAACTACAAATCTAAACTACAGGCACATAAAACAGTAAGGTTAGTATTACAGTATGAATTGATACATATAGCCTATTATTTGCGCACTATTGACAGGTGATGTGCCGAAAACTTGACCACCGAAAACAGCGTTACCGAAATCGGATGTAAACAAAACGCACGCCATTGTCCGGAGCGTTGTCAGCATGTCTGTGATGTAGACGTGATTTTTTTATCTATATATATATATCACCAATATAGTCGCGCGGACAGCCATCTACAAAATGTGCAAATACTAAGAAGACAGTGGCGGCTTTTAAAAAGAGAAAGTCCAAGGAGATCAACATGCTCGCTTCAGCCTCTTTAGTCAGGGACGTTGTAGTAGAGTATCTAACACGACTACATTCTATAACAACACTAGATTTGTTGCTAGTTGTTTCCAATTTTGAAAAGTCATTAAAAGTCTCTAAACACCTTTTACAAAAAACAGCAACAATTGAAAATATGGCAAACCAATTTGTTTTAAATGTATGTATACATTTTTTGAGCCTTTTTAAAGAAAATCATATCATCGTAGCAAATTAGGCAAATTACTCGATGACATATACATATACATATGTGTGTATATATATACAGTATATATATATATATATATATATATATACATATATATATATATATATATATATATATATATATATATATATATATATATATATATATATATATATATATATATATATATATATATATACTAGGGCTGCAACTAGCGATTAATTTGATAATCGATTAATCTGACGATTATTACTTCGATTAATCGATTAATAATCGGATAAAGGAGACAAACTACATTTCTATCCTTTCCAGTATTTTATTGAAAAAAAAACAAGCATACTGGCACCATGTTGTGGACATTGGGGGTGCAGCATACACCAATAATAACACAGAAAAAAAGAAAAGAAAAAAACAAACAAAAAAAAGCCTCCGCGCATGCGCATAGCATAGTTCCAACGAATCGATGAATAAATTAATCGCCAACTATTTTGATAATCGATTTTAATCGATTTAATCGATTAGTTGTTGCAGCCCTAATATATACACAGTTGTGCTCATAAGTAAATAAGAATTTATGATTTCTTGGCCATTCTTCAGAGAATATGAATGATAACACAAAAACCTTTCTTCCACTCATGCTTAATGGTTGTGTGAAGCTATTTTTTGGCAAACAACTGCGTTTACTCTTTTTAAATCAAAATGACAAAAGAAAGTACCCAAACGACCCTGATCAAAAGTTTACATACCCCAGTGACTTTGATCTGATAACATGCACAAAAGTTGACACCAACAGGATTGAATGGCTAATCAAGGTTCCAATCCTCACCTGTGACCTGTTAGTTTGTAATGAATGTGTGTGTATAAAAGGTCAGTGAGTTCCTGGACTTCTGACAGACCATTGCATCTTTCATCCAGTGCTGCACACATGTTTCTGGATTCTGAGTCATGGGGCAGGCAAAATAATTGTCAAAGGATCTGCGAGAAAAGGTAATTGAACTGCATAAAACAGGAAAGGGGTATAAAAAGATATCCAAGGAATTGAGAATGCCAATCAGCAGTGTTCAAACGCTGATTAGGAAGTGGAAAATGAGGGATTCAGGTAGACCAGCAAAGATTTCAGCCACAACAGCCAGGAAAATTGTTCGAGATGCAAAGAAAAATCCACAAATAACTTCAGCTGAAATATAGGACTCTCTGAAAAATTGTGGTGTGGCTGTTTCAAGATGCACAATAAGGAGGCACTTGAAGAAAAATGGGCTGCATGGTCGAGTCGCCAGAAGAAAGCCATTTCTGCGCAAATGTCACAAAGTGTCCCACTTACATTACGCCAAACAGCACAGAGACAAGCCTCAAAACTTCTGGAACAAAGTAATTTGGAGTGATGAGACCAAAATTGAACTTTTTGGCCACTCGAATGCAGCTGGAGCCTATTTCAGCTGCATTTGGACGGAAGGCGGGGTACACCCTGGACAAGTCCCCACCTCATCGCAGGGCCAACACAGATAGACAGACAACATTATCTTATTATTATAATCAAATGACAGCAGTCATTTTCATTTTTAATATAAGTGTTTAGGCCCACTTACAATGACAATAACAACAAATATTGTTTTCATGAACTGTGTACTTGTATTGTTTGTCTGGGTGGAGGTCCTGCTTTGGAAATAGTTTGTACCCCTTTCAGACATTGCATTTAGTTCCCATTAAAACATTCACATGTTGCACAATGAGATGTAAGCAGGGGATCATGTGTACATTCCTGCAACTTCCTGTTTGTAAAAAATATATTTTTATTAGTATTTATTTAATATACTAACAGCATTTCATGATTAATATTTATCAATTAAGATTTCTAATAAATGACAATAGAATAAGCACACATTTGATTGGTAAATCATAGTGTAACGACCTGGAATGACACTTTATGTGTGGTGTTGGAGTTGTCCGACTTTTTGTGTGGCTGTAAACGCATCACTGGCTAAGTGCCGTGCATGTGTTGGTGAGAAAAGAAAGAGCGAGCGGCTGCTGTTGATATGACAAAGTTGCATTTGGTCTGGTTTGTACTGCAGAAAATGACCAGTTTTGCTAGATATCATTTTTTTTACTAATGTTTTGGTGATGTGTTTATGGCCGACAATAAAGAGTTTTGCTCAGTAAAGTGATGGATGAAATTCATGTCCTCAAAGCGTTGAACAATGATGACGAAAACTGTTTTCTCTGTCGTGTCCGTGTGTCAAAAATTGTAATGCGCTTATTTGTTTATTTGATTTTGAGCGTGGCATAGATTTGCCGTGCGCAGAGGACGCTTGAGCAGTGCGAAATTGCACAGGCGCGCACCTTAGAGGGAACATTGGTACGCATGCATATATATATATATACATATATATATATGGCATGGTTTTTATGACACAGTCTTAATGTAACCTCGAGGTGTACAATATTCTTCCTCTGCCATGTGTGTTTGTCCATATGTAGCTTCTTCTCTATCCTTAGCAAATATTATTTTTAGATATAAATTCATCCTATCTGGTGGTGAGCCAGGCACAGACACTAGATGGCAAGACTGAAAGGCTCATAATACTGTACTGTTGTCCAGCTGTGTGTGGGAGGAAGCTCCCCATGTTCCTTCATTTAACACTCACACTTGTCAGATATATTTCTAATGCATTTTGAGGAGACAAGTCAGTTCGTTACATCACAAAACTGATTACTTAACGCCTAAATAATTTACTGCAGAAAAAGAAAACATTGCAAACTAGAATTGGCAGTTCTGGTAGATGTGAATGCTCTATAGACGTGAGTGGAACTGAACTGCTTGGATGTCCAGGATGAGAGGAGTGTGGGGATGTTGAAATGGTTCCAATGGTTTGAAAAATGTGGGGTATAAAGAGGTTTGTATATTGGCCATTCATTTTCATTGGGCGGGGAAAATTCCTGGAAAATCCGGTTAATTAGGGAATTTTTGGGACCTGGAAACGTGCTGGCTTCAAGGTCCAGAGTAAGTGCAGTGTGTGGATGTTGGAACGATTCAAATTGGATGAGAAATGTGGGATCTGCAGACGTTTGCCCATTCACTGTCAATGCGGAGAAATTCCTAAAAATTGTGAGAAAATCGGGAACCTTGAAAAATGGAAACATGGTTTTGCCTTTGATATCTAGGGTGAGCACTGTGTGTTATCGGCTGAAAAGTTCGAATCGGGTAAAAAATGGCGCAACAAGTTGAGAAATGTGGGCCTTTTAGAACTCTAAAAATGTCCTTTCATTTGAATGGGAACTTCCTGGAAATGTGGCGATTTCAGGAAAACCAGGATTTTTTTTAAATATAGATACTAGCAATTGTCAATTGTCCTAGATGATATGAAAGGGTTGGGGTTGGAATGTGTTTAATCTGTTGAGAAATGTTGATTTAGTAACACTTTCGATAAGGATTGGTATTTCGGAATTCTTAGAATTTCGGGAAAACCCGGAATTTATACGGAAAAAAATTGGTTGAAAAATATGGACTGTGAAAATTTTAGAACAAGAGGTGAAAATATGGCTTTGAAAAAACAGGAATTCGGGAAATTCCTGGAATGTTTTTAAACTTGGAAAAATAGTAGTTTGATTGTCCAGGATGAGTGGAAGGTTTTGATAGTAGAACGGTTCGAATCGGGAAAGAAATGTGGGAATTGTGCAAGTTCGAAAAATGGCCAATTCATTTTTAATGTGATAAAATGTCCCGGACAACCGAGAATGCTGGGTAATCTGAGATATTTGGGAAAAAAGATATTGAAAAGCTCCCGATTCCTGGTCAAGCAGCACGTTGTGACACTCAAACAGTTGGGATTAGATGAAAATGATGGGCTGTGGATTCAAAGTTTGTTGGATATGGGAGAATAATAACAGATGATTTTTGGTGTAGAATATATGTATGTATGTGTGTATTGATGTATGTGTGTATAGATGTATGTATCGATGTATGAATAGATGTATGTATGTATAAATGTCTTTATAGATGTGTGTATAGATGTGTGTTGTTTGTAAACAGGGTGTGTGTGATGCATCAGTGCAGTAGCACTGCATAGAAGTGCTTGTAGTTAGCGCATGTTGTATGTTGCTTCTGCCTGCTACTCTCTGCTTTCAGCTACTGCCACCGGCTAGCCCTCCTTGCGGGGGGTGAAAAGAGGAGCTGAGCACGTAAGCCTCCTCTTGCCGGTACACAGCCTGTCCACCACCAAGACTCCTACAGTGCCTCCTCGTGGCCACACACGGTAACTGGGACCTCGCGGTCTCAGGCTAAACTCTCGGATCTCGGAGCAGCAGTGGGCCCCAGAGGCGAAGTGTGCAGGCCCACCGGTGTGTGGACACGCCCTGGCATCCGGCAACCACTGCCCCACATATGGGTCAAATAGTCGTCACCCCCCCCCCCACCCGCTGCCTTGTGGTACCTTTGGGAGAAGGAAAGGCTATGGGAGTAAACCCAGACATAAAATCAGGAGTGGAGCCCCTGAGGCGTGAGGGTGTCACTGCTGACCCCCTGCAGGCAGCTCCTGCAGCCAAGCCGATGCCAGATGTATTGCCTTGCTTTCCTCTGGGCCACATCGTCACGGCCGAGAGGGGGATCTTGATGACTGGGCAACCCAGGATCTCCATAACTTCTGCCCACGCTTGTGCCACGGAGAGGTCACTCCAGCCTCCCCCTAAAGAGAGGAAACAACACGGAAGCTGGCAGTCTTAAGTTCCACCCGATTGGCGTAAGTTTTTTTTTGGACGCCACAGGCCAGCTCCGACGGTGGGAGGAATCATTGACTAATGGTTGGCCACCGCCCGGGCAGCCCCCAGTCAATTAGGTGCCAACCCGCCAGAGCCAACATCATCCTGGCGGGGCATAGGATAAAGCACGACTAGCAAACATCAACAATTGCACCAATGATGATCAGAAAAAAGCGAAAACTGTGAGAAAGAAAACAAAGATACCAGCTCTTCGAGTATCAAGCTGGAATGTCAGAAAATGTGCACAGGGCTCTCAGACAGCCTTGAACACATTGACGACTCGCACAAGACCGGTATCATTGACTGTGAGCTCCACCGACTTAATGTCGACATTGCTGCGCTCCAAGAGACACGTCTTGCCGACTTTGGCTCTCTGAAGGAAAAACACTATACTTTCTTCTGGCAGGGAAAGAGTGCAGAGAAAACCTGGGAATATGGCGTGGGACTTGCAGTGAAAAACACTTTGCTTCCCATGATGGACCCACCGACAGGAGGCTCTGAGCGGATCCTTGTAATCCGCCTTTCTACCAGCAGCGGACCAACAAACCTGTTGTCTGCTTATGCCCCGACCCTCTGCTCACCACCAGAGTCAAAAGACAAGTTCTACGAGGAGCCCGGCGCGGCTGTCAACACTTTCCCGAAAAATGAGCATCTGCTCCTTCTGCGAGACTTCAATGCCAGGGTAGGTACTGCCCACAAATCCTGGCCAGACTGCCTTGGTCATTTTGGAATGGGGAGCATGAACGAAAATGGACAACGTCTGCTATAGCTGTCCTGCTACCACAAGCTCTGCATCATGAACACCTTCTTCCAGACTAAGCCTCTGCACCAGGTATCCTGGAGACACCCCAGATCTAAACATTGGCACCAGCTCGACCTCATCATCACGAGGCAAGAGGCCCTTAACAGCGTGCTTCTCACAAGGACGTTCCACAGTGCTGACTGTGACACGGACCACTAACTGGTCCTCAGCAAGGTCAAGCTTCGACCAAAACAGATTTATCACACCAAGCAGAAGGCCCGTCCATGCATCAATGCCAGCCGTTCTACCAACTCGGCTGTCACACAACGCTTCCTCACCTCCCTTGACCTCTATGTATGTATAGATGTACAAACCCCGTTTCCATATGAGTTGGGAAATTGTGTTAGATGTAAATATAAACGGAATACAATGATTTGCAAATCCTTTTCAACCCATATTCAATTGAATGCACTACAAAGACAACATATTTGATGTTCAAACTCATAAACTTTATTTTTTTTTTGCAAATAGTAATTAACTTAGAATTTCATGGCTGCAACACGTGCCAAAGTAGTTGGGAAAGGGCATGTTCACCACTGTGTTACATGTAGGGTTGGGTATCGTTTGAATTCGTACGATTCCGATTCTTTGTTTCGATTCCGATTCCTGACGATTCTCGGTTCCGATTCTTCTTATACCATGCCGGGATCAATGTGTTTGACAGGTAGTCCCTGGAAGGTGGTATGTATTTTGGGTTGAGAGTTTTCACCATATCCCTGCAAACATAAACAAACATGTAATGTTGCTGTTACTGTTTAGCCCAGTATCAATTAGCTTAGCTCTAACGTTATTGCTTAACTAACCTAAATGTTGGAGATTCCACCCCTGAAAAGGGATGCAGTCTTTTGACTATGTGTGCAGTGACCTTTCTGTGGCACTCTTCCGTCTGTGGCACCGACATCTTCCCCATTGCCGCTACGGTGAACGGAGTACGCTGAGCACATCGCGGAGCCTGGCTAGCAGGTTGTAAATTGTCTATGAAAAAATACGCGGGCTAATTTGTTAGCTGCCTCGACGTTGGCGCAAAACACATTATTTATTGCATATATATTGTTTTACTTACCGGATTCGGACTGCAGTGCAGTCACCGAGGTGCCAGGCTGGGCGTCGGAGCCAGAGGAGGACGGTCGGCGCAGCGCGTCGAAGACGGGACACGCATTTATTTGTACTCCATGAACTCGGAGGTGCTTCATCATGTTCAACGTGCACCCTCCTAAGCCCGAAACAGTCCTGTCGCACGTGTTACATTTCGCCGATATTTAATTTTTTTTAGTAAAATAAAGCCACACTTTCGACCGCCGACGCCCGCTCTCCATGCTTGACTGACTTGCTCGGCTACATAGGCTCGGCTATGCTAACACTTCCGGCGGTGGGCGCTTCTTCGTTGATGTTCAGCGGCTTCTTCTTCCGGTCGGCGGACTTATTCTTTTTTTCCGGTCGGCGGACTGGGTATCGAAACTAGGAATCGAAATTTAAACTTTTGAACGATTCCGGGAGAATCGGAAAGTTAGTCCCAGTTCCAATCGATACTCGATACCCAACCCTAGTTACATGGTCTTTCCTTTTAACAACACCCACTAAACGTTTGGGAACTGAGGAGACACATTTTTGAAGCTTCTCAGGTGGAATTCTTTCCCATTCTTGCTTGATGTACAGCTTAAGTCAGACCTGGGCATTCTGCGGCCCGCGGGCCACATCCGGCCCTTTGTGCGTCCCTGTCCGGCCCGCGTGAGGCCAATCATAAATTACAAAATAAATTTAAAAAAGTATCTATGTCGAGCATGCAATACAACGGTGCTGCTTTTGTTTTGAAAAGCGTTATTTGTATTACTTCCGTGTGGACGTATGCGCATGCGTGATTGTGTGTGAATGTGAACAGCTGCAATCACAAATTACAAAATAAAGTTGAAAAAACATCTATGTCGTGCGCGCAATACAACTGTGCTGCTTTTATTTAGAAAAGTGGTATTTATGGGCGTATGTCCGTGTGTAACCTGTGAGTGAAGGTGCACAGCGACAAGTGATGCACGGTTTACAGCCGAGACGCTAAAAAGAGAAAAGTTGATGAGGAATGGCGTGTTTTCAACAAGACATGGACTGCCAAGCAACGTTCCCTCTAAGGTGCGCGCCTGCGCAATTGCGCACTGCTCAAGCGTCCTCTGCGCACAGCAAATATATGCCGCGCACCAAATCAAATCCCATCTGAATTCTGAACAAAATAAACACATTTATTCTGTGTAATTTTGCAATGCAACTCTGAGTGACAGTGACAACAAGCGGCCCTAACGGTGTTCGTCAACACCCTTCAATTGAACACCGTTCAATTATTGTAACGTCTATCGAGATCCTTCGAGGCCAGGAATTATATCGATCACTTTATTGAGCAAAACTGTTTATATTCGGCCATAACCACACCAAAAACATCAGTAAAACACTTCTATCTCGAAAAACTAGTCATTTTCTGCCGTACAAACCAGGCCAAAACCAACTTGTCATCTGTCCCCAACACGCATACCACTAAACCACTGGTGCGTTTATGGCCACACAAAAAGTCGGACAACTCAAACACCACACAAAGTTACACTATGACTCCTCAGTCATATGTGTGTTTATTTTACTGTCATTTATTATTAATGTTAATTTATTTATAATAATCATGGAATGCTATTACTAGAGAAAGTTACAGGAATGCACACTTCATCCTATGCTTACATTTCATTGTGCAACATGAGGATGTTTAAGTGGAACTAAATGTGATCTCTGAAAGGGGTACAAATGATTTCCAAAGCAGTGCTTTTGGTATAAAGTTAAGTTAGGTTAAATGAAAGTATTATTATTATTATTATTATTTATCTAATGGTATATATCAAAAATAATATTGAGCAAAATTTAATTGAAATATTGTCGATGTGGCCCTCCAGCAGCGCTCGGGTTGCTCATGCGGCCCCCGGTAAAAATTAATTGCCCACCCCTGGCTTAAGTTGTTCAACAGTCCGGGGGTCTCCGTTGTGGTATTTTAGGCTTCATAATGCGCCACACACTTTCAATGGGAGACAGGTCTGGACTACAGGCAGGCCAGTCTAGTACCCGCACTCTTTTACTATGAATCCATGTTGATGTATTCCGTTTATATTTACATCTAACACAATTTCCCAACTCATATGGAAACGGGGTTTGTATGTATGTATAATAATATAATAATAATAGATGATTTTTGGTGTAGAATACTATGAAAGGATGGGGTTGTACAATATAGATACACATACAGTAGTACCTCTCTTTCCATAAGCCCTGGTTTTAGTAGGATTTGGTTTGAAGCGAACATTTCCACAGAAATACGTCTCAATTTTCGTACAATGGCTTCACTGAACAAAACTGGTCAGTGTCTGCCTGTAACCAGGCCACGACAAACTAACTACCTGGGGTCTCAACAGCACCTGCTCTACTGGGCTCAGACCATGGCGCATCCACAGCCACACAAGCAGTTGGGTATCTTAAACTCTTACATAAGTGCCAGACCTATGATGAAGTCAATCAATGTTGTCAACAGCGCATTACGCCTACTTACATACGTACCCTTGATTGTGGCAAAACTAATGACCACTGGAACATGCATGGTTTATAAAATGGGTGTTTCCATCTTCCTAATTTGAAACTGGTACTACTACTCACTGCATCCTAATTAGCTGGCTTTGGTGAGAGAGAGTCAGCAGTCCAGCACAGGACACATTGTGTATTGTAGACACGCTCACATTCATACTTACGGACACATTTGAGTCTCCTACCTACCTAACAAGCATGTTTTAGAGATGTGGGAGGAAGCCAAAATACCTGGAGAGAACCCACACATGCACGGGGAGAGAACATGCAAGAGTCCACACAATGACCTTCAAACACTCTGAGTACTATACATATTTTCACTGTGTTTAACAAGTACACAAATCCATGAAAATGAGTCCATAGAGGATCTAACATAATAGTGAGAGAGTCCAGTCCATAGTGGATCTAACATAATAGTGTGAGAGTCCAGTCCATAGTGGATCTAACATAATAGTGAGAGTCCAGTCCATAGTGGATCTAACATAATAGTGAGAGTCCAGTCCATAGTGGATCTAACATAATAGTGTGAGAGTCCAGTCCATAGTGGATCTAACATAATAGTGTGAGAGTCCAGTCCATAGTGGATCTAACATAATAGTGAGAGTCCAGTCCATAGTGGATCTAACATAATAGTGGGAGTCCAGTCCATAGTGGATCTAACATAATAGTGTGAGAGTCCAGTCCATAGTGGATCTAACATAATAGTGTGAGAGTCCAGTCCGTAGTGGATCTAACATAATAGTGAGAGTCCAGTCCATAGTGGATCTAACATAATAGTGAGAGTCCAGTCCATAGTGGATCTAACATAATAGTGTGAGAGTCCAGTCCATAGTGGATCTAACATAATAGTGTGAGAGTCCAGTCCATAGTGGATCTAACATAATAGTGAGAGTCCAGTCCATAGTGGATCTAACATAATAGTGGGAGTCCAGTCCATAGTGGATCTAACATAATAGTGTGAGAGTCCAGTCCATAGTGGATCTAACATAATAGTGTGAGAGTCCAGTCCGTAGTGGATCTAACATAATATTGTAAGAGTCCAGTCCATAGTGGATCTAACATAATAGTGTGAGAGTCCAGTCCATGGTGGATCTAACATAATAGTGTGAGAGTCCAGTCCGTAGTGGATTTAACATAATAGTGAGAGAGTCCAGTCCATAGTGGATCTAACATAATAGTGAGAGTCCAGTCCATGGTGGATCTAACATAATAGTGAGAGAGTCCAGTCCATAGTGGATCTAACATAATAGTGAGAGAGTCCAGTCCATAGTGGATCTAACATAATATTGTAAGAGTCCAGTCCACAGTGGATCTAACATAATAGTGAGAGAGTCCAGTCCATAGTGGATCTAACATAATATTGTAAGAGTCCAGTCCACAGTGGATCTAACATAATATTGTAAGAGTCCAGTCCACAGTGGATCTAACATAATAGTGAGAGTCTAGTCCATAGTGGATCTAACATAATAGTGAGAGTCCAGTCCATAGTGGATCTAACATAATAGTGAGAGTCTAGTCCATAGTGGATGTAACATAATACTGAGAGTCCAGTCCATAGTGGATCTAACATAATAGTGAGAGTCTAGTCCATAGTGGATCTAACATAATAGTGAGAGTCCAGTCCATAGTGGACCTAACATAATAGTGAGAGTCCAGTCCATAGTTGATCTAACATAATAGTGAGAGTCCAGTCCACAGTGGATCTAACATAATATTGTAAGAGTCCAGTCCATAGTGGATCTAACATAATAGTGAGAGTCCAGTCCATAGTGGATCTAACATAATAGTGAGAGTCCAGTCCACAGTGGATCTAACATAATATTGTAAGAGTCCAGTCCATAGTGGATCTAACATAATAGTGAGAGTCCAGTCCACAGTGGATCTAACAACAACTAGTCATTGTTTTGTTTCATTAGATGTCATTTCCAAATATCTGACCTGGTTTTAGTGAAGCCAATATGGTGTCTGGTCGTGCAGTGAGGGGATGGTCACACCCAGAGTCAACACCGAATGACCATCAACAGAAGTAAGTCCGTTTAGTTCTATATTCCCTACAATTGACCACTAAATGGTAACACCCCAATAAGTTTTTTAAACTGATTCATGATACAGATATATACAATCAAATATATACTAACATCATAATAGAGAATACTACTTTTAAAGCATGGGAAGGGTGCAATAATGCCCTCTCTTCTTCAGGGAAGTGTAGCAGTCCTTCTATTACCAGGCACTGCGCACCAAAAAAAGAATGCAGACGTCTGACATGTTTTTTTTTTTCTATACTGTCCCAGTTTCTATAAAGAGATGCTCTCTACTTGCCTTGTGGCGTCTGGGTCTCTGGCTGACTCTAGCAGATGGATAAATACAAATGATTCAAGTCCACAAAACCGAAAATGGGCGTTGCTTACACATTTTTGTGTGGTGTTCACCAGAAGCAAAGACGAATGAGATATAGTAAACGATTTTTAAATCTACAGCAGTGCTGACTTTGTTTAAGGATTTTACAGTATACTGGTACTGGTATAGTATCGCGGTACTAATGAATCAAAAACGGTACTATACTCTGTTTGAAAAGTACCGCTTCCCGGGCATGACGTCGCGCCGTCACGTGGTGACATTGCTGGTTTTACCAGCAGAGGAGCATGTTGGGCAGCGCACACACACAGAGTACTTACAAGCAGACACAGTGTGTAGACAGAAAAGGGAGAATGGACGCATTTTGGTGTAAAAAGTAAAGATAAAGGTGAAGTTATAACACTGAAACACCCTCAGGAAGAGCTGCTACTTCTAAAATCACAAATCCTTGTCTCTGTGGCGACAAATAAAGTACATTACTTACAAGTAGCATTATCACTGGAGGACGAGTAATAGCTAAACATGCTTCACTACACAGCGTAGGAGGATACAATAGCTCACCGGCGTCACAATGTAAACAAATGCCATGGGTGGATCTACACCTCACATCCACTGTAATGATACCAAGTACAAGAGCGTATCTAGTCGATACTACTACGATTACATCGATATTTTTTCTCGTCACAAAATCTTACAATGCATATTATGTTTATAAAGTCAGTAAATACGTCCCTGGACATGAGGACTTTGAATATGAGCAATGTATGATCCTGTAACTACTTGGTATCGGATCGATACCTAAATGTGTGGTATCATCCAAAACTAATGTCAAGTATCAAAGAAGAGAAGAATAAGTGATTATTACATTTTAACAGAAGTGTAGACAGAACATGTTAAAAGAGAAAATAAGCAGATATTAACAGTAAATGAATTTTTACAGTTTGTCCCTCATAATGTGTACAAAATAATAGGTGTATAAATGACACAATATGTTACTGCATACGTCAGCAGACTAATTAGGAGTCTTTGTTTGTTTACTTACTACTAAAAGACAAGTTGTCTAGTATGTTCACTATTTTATTTAAGGACTAAATGACAATAATAAACATATGTTTCATGTACACTAACATTTTTTGTTACAATAAAGACAATAATGACATTTTTTGTGGTCCCCTTTATGTGTATATATGTATGTATATGTATTTATACATTTATATATATCTGTATATGTATATATATACTGTATATATGCACACACATATACATATGTACACATACACACTTTATATATATATATATATATATATATATATATATATATATATATATATATATATATATATATATATATACATATATATATATAAAAGTGTGTATTATATGAAATAAACAACAAACATGAGTGTTTGAGTTACAAACATACAAATATTAAAATAAACAACATGAGTGTTTTAGTGACAAATATTAAAATAAACAACATGAGTGTTTTAGTGACAAACATACAAATATTAAAATAAACAACATGAGTGTTTTAGTGACAAACATACAAATATTAAAATAAACAACATGAGTGTTTTAGTGACAAACATACAAATATTAAAATAAACAACATGAGTGTTTTAGTGACAAATATTAAAATAAACAACATGAGTGTTTTAGTGACAAATATTAAAATAAACAACATGAGTGTTTTAGTGACAAACATAAAAATATTAAAATAAACAACATGAGTGTTTTAGTGACAAATATTAAAATAAACAACATGAGTGTTTTAGTGGCAAACATAAAAATATTAAAATAAACAACATGAGTGTTTTAGTGACAAATATTAAAATAAACAACATGAGTGTTTTAGTGACAAATATTAAAATAAACAACATGAGTGTTTTAGTGACAAATATTAAAATAAACAACATGAGTGTTTTAGTGACAAATATTAAAATAAACAACATGAGTGTTTTGGTGACAAACATAAAAATATTAAAATAAACAACATGAGTGTTTTAGTGACAAATATTAAAATAAACAACATGAGTGTTTTAGTGACAAACATAAAAATATTAAAATAAACAACATGAGTGTTTTAGTGACAAATATTAAAATAAACAACATGAGTGTTTTAGTGACAAATATTAAAATAAACAACATGAGTGTTTTAGTGACTAATATTAAAATAAACAACATGAGTGTTTTAGTGACAAATATTAAAATAAACAACATGAGTGTTTTAGTGACAAACATAAAAATATTAAAATAAACAACATGAGTGTTTTAGTGACAAATATTAAAATAAACAACATGAGTGTTTTAGTGACAAATATTAAAATAAACAACATGAGTGTTTTATTGAAAAATATTAAAATAAACAACATGAGTGTTTTAGTGACAAATATTCAAATAAACAACATGAGTGTTTTAGTGACAAATATTAAAAGAAACAACATGAGTGTTTTAGTGACAAACATAAAAATATTAAAATAAACAACATGAGTGTTTTAGTGACAAATATTAAAATAAACAACATGAGTGTTTTAGTGGCAAACATAAAAATATTAAAATAAACAACATGAGTGTTTTAGTGACAAATATTAAAATAAACAACATGAGTGTTTTAGTGACAAATATTAAAATAAACAACATGAGTGTTTTAGTGACAAATATTAAAATAAACAACATGAGTGTTTTAGTGACAAATATTAAAATAAACAACATGAGTGTTTTGGTGACAAACATAAAAATATTAAAATAAACAACATGAGTGTTTTAGTGACAAATATTAAAATAAACAACATGAGTGTTTTAGTGACAAACATAAAAATATTAAAATAAACAACATGAGTGTTTTAGTGACAAATATTAAAATAAACAACATGAGTGTTTTAGTGACAAATATTAAAATAAACAACATGAGTGTTTTAGTGACTAATATTAAAATAAACAACATGAGTGTTTTAGTGACAAATATTAAAATAAACAACATGAGTGTTTTAGTGACAAACATAAAAATATTAAAATAAACAACATGAGTGTTTTAGTGACAAATATTAAAATAAACAACATGAGTGTTTTAGTGACAAATATTAAAATAAACAACATGAGTGTTTTATTGAAAAATATTAAAATAAACAACATGAGTGTTTTAGTGACAAATATTCAAATAAACAACATGAGTGTTTTAGTGACAAATATTAAAAGAAACAACATGAGTGTTTTAGTGACAAACATAAAAATATTAAAATAAACAACATGAGTGTTTTAGTGACAAATATTAAAATAAACAACATGAGTGTTTTAGTGACAAATATTAAAATAAACAACATGAGTGTTTTAGTGACAAATATTAAAATAAACAACATGAGTGTTTTGGTGACAAACATAAAAATATTAAAATAAACAACATGAGTGTTTTAGTGACAAATATTAAAATAAACAACATGAGTGTTTTAGTGACAAACATAAAAATATTAAAATAAACAACATGAGTGTTTTAGTGACAAATATTAAAATAAACAACATGAGTGTTTTAGTGACAAATATTCAAATAAACAACATGAGTGTTTTAGTGACTAATATTAAAATAAACAACATGAGTGTTTTAGTGACAAATATTCAAATAAACAACATGAGTGTTTTAGTGACAAACATAAAAATATTAAAATAAACAACATGAGTGTTTTAGTGACAAATATTAAAATAAACAACATGAGTGTTTTAGTGACAAATATTAAAATAAACAACATGAGTGTTTTATTGAAAAATATTAAAATAAACAACATGAGTGTTTTAGTGACAAATATTAAAATAAACAACATGAGTGTTTTAGTGACAAATATTAAAATAAACAACATGAGTGTTTTATTGAAAAATATTAAAATAAACAACATGAGTGTTTTAGTGACAAATATTAAAATAAACAACATGAGTGTTTTAGTGACAAACATACAAATATTAAAATAAACAAAATGAGTGTTTTATTGACAAATATTAAAATAAACAACATGAGTGTTTTAGTGACAAATATTCAAATAAACAACATGAGTGTTTTAGTGACAAATATTAAAAGAAACAACGTGAGTGTTTTAGTGACAAATATTAAAAGAAACAAAATGAGTGTTTTATTGACAAATATTAAAATAAACAACATGAGTGTTTTAGTGACAAATATTAAAATAAGCAACATGAGTGTTTTAGTGACAAATATTAAAATAAACAACATGAGTGCTTTAGTGACAAATATTAAAAGAAACAACATGAGTGTTTTAGTGACAAACATACAAATATTAAAATAAACAAAATGAGTGTTTTATTGACAAATATTAAAATAAACAAAATGAGTGTTTTATTGACAAATATTAAAATAAACAACATGAGTGTTTTGGTGACAAACATACAAATATTAAAATAAACAAAATGAGTGTTTTAGTGACAAATATTCAAATAAACAACATGAGTGTTTTAGTGACAAATATTCAAATAAACAACATGAGTGTTTTAGTGACAAATATTCAAATAAACAACATGAGTGTTTTAGTGACAAATATTCAAATAAACAACATGAGTGTTTTAGTGACAAATATTCAAATAAACAACATGAGTGTTTCAAGTCAAAGGGAGAACTGTCTCCTTCAGCACCAACTAAGTCAGTCACAATCTCACACTAAATGAGCGAAATAGAACTTCTACCGCCTTCAAACGTGACCATTTAAACACAACCATGTCCACACACACGCGCGTCATTGTCACGGGAGTGGAGTGTAAATGTAAAGGAAGAGAGAGGCGACTTACCATCAGCCGCCATGTTGTTTGTGTTTGGATCCTACCACCAGGTGTGGGGAAGAAGGGGGGGGAGGGGCGGACCACTGCAAGTCAGAGCGGGGGGGGGGTCAGAGGGGGCTTCCATCCATTGATTATCAAATAATAATTAAAAACGGTCGCTTATAAAATAATAATAAAAAATGGTCGTTTATAAAATAATAATAAAAAATGGTCATTTACAAAATAATAATTAAAAATAGTCGTTTATAAATTAATAATTAAAATGGTCTTTTATAAAATAATTAAAAACGGTTGTAAATGAGTTGTATTGAAATAATAATTAAAAATGCCATCCATCTTCTTCCGCTTATCCGAGGTCGGGTCGCGGGGGCAGCAGCCTAAACAGGGAAGCCCAGACTTCCCTCTCCCCAGCCACTTCATCCAGCTCTTCCCGGGGGATCCCGAGGCATTCCCAGGCCAGCCGGGAGACATAGTCTTCCCAACGTGTCCTGGGTCTTCCCCGTGGCCTCCTACCGGTTGGACGTGGCCTACACTTCTCCCTAGGGAGGTGTTCGGGTGGCATCCTGACCAGATGCCCGAACCATCTCATCTGGCTCCTCTCCATGTGGAGGAGCAGCGGCTCCCCCCGGTTGACAGAGCTTCTCACCCTATCTCTAAGGGAGAGCCCCGCCACCCGGCGGAGGAAACTCATTTCGGCCGCTTGTACCCGTGATCTTGTCCTTTCGGTCATAACCCAAAGCTCATGACCATAGGTGAGGATGGGAACGTAGATCGATTGGTAAATTGAGAGCTTTGCCTTCTGGCTCAGCTCCTTCTTCACCACAACGGATCGATACAGCGTCCGCATTACTGAAGACGCCGCACCGATCCGCCTGTCCATCTCACCATCCACTCTTCCCTCATTCGTGAACAAGACTCCTAGGTACTTGAACTCCTCCACTTGGGGCAGGGTCTCCTCCCCAACCCGGAGATGGCACTCCACCCTTTTCCGGGCGAGAACTGGACTCGGACTTGGAGGTGCTGATTCTCATCCCAGTCGTTTCACACTCTGCTGT
The DNA here is from genome assembly GCF_033978785.1 of Entelurus aequoreus. Lineage (NCBI taxonomy): Eukaryota > Metazoa > Chordata > Actinopteri > Syngnathiformes > Syngnathidae > Entelurus > Entelurus aequoreus. Next base: position 7,620,420 of record NC_084753.1, read on the forward strand.
GAACCGATCCAGTGGGAGTTGAAGATCCTGGCCAGATGAAGCCATCAGGACCACATCATCTGCAAAAAGCAGAGACCTAATCCTGCAGCCACCAAACCGGATCCCCTCAACGCCTTGACTGCGCCTAGAAATTCTGTCCATAAAAGTTATGAACAGAATGGGTGACAAAGGGCAGCCTTGGCGGAGTCCAACCCTCACTGGAAACGTGTCCGACTTACTGCCGGCAATGCGGACCAAGCTCTGACACTGATCGTACAGGGAGCGGACCGCCACAATCAGACAGTCCGATACCCCATACTCTCTGAGCACTCTCCACAGGAGGAACACGGTCGAATGCCTTCTCCAAGTCCACAAAACACATGTAGACTGGTTGGGAAAACTCCCATGCACCCTCAAGGACCTTGCCGAGAGTATAGAGCTGGTCCACAGTTCCACGACCAGGACGAAAACCACACTGTTCCTCCTGAATCCGAGGTTCGACTATGCGGCGTAGCCTCCTCTCCAGTACACCTGAATAGACCTTACCGAGAATGCTGAGGAGTGTGAACCCATGATAGTTGGAACACACCCTCCGGTTCCCCTTCTTAAAGAGAGGAACCACCACCCCGGTCTGCCAATCCAGAGGTACCGCCCCCGATGTCCACGTGATGCTGCAGAGTCTTGTCAACCAAGACAGCCCAACAGCATCCAGAGCCTTAAGGAACTCTGGGTGGGTCTCATCCACCCCCGGGGCCTTGCCACCGAGGAGCTTTTTAACTACCTCAGCCCCAGAAATAGAAGAGCCCACCAAAGATTCCCCAGGCACTGCTTCCTCATAGGAAGACGTGTTGGTGGGATTGAGGAGGTCTTCGAAGTATTCCCTCCACCGATCCACAACATCCGCAGTCGAGGTCAGCAGAACACCATCCTCACCATACACCGTGTTGATAGTGAACTGCTTCCCCTTCCTGAGGCGGTGGATGGTGGTCCAGAATCGCTTCGAAGCTGTCCGGAAGTCGTTTTCCATGGCTTCCCCGAACTCCTCCAATGTCCGAGTTTTTGTCTCTGCCACCGCTGAAGCCGCACACCGCTTGGCCTGTCGGTACCTGTCCGCTGCCTCAGGAGTCCTATGAGCCAAAAGAACCCGATAGGACTCCTTCTTCAGCTTGACGGCATCCCTCACCGCCGGTGTCCACCAATGGGTTCCAGGATTACCGCCACGACAGGCACCAACTACCTTGCGGCCACAGCTCCAATCAGCCGCCTCGACAATAGAGGTGCGGAACATGGTCCAATCGGACTCAATGTCCAGCACCTCCTTCGTGACATGTTCAAAGTTCTTCCGGAGGTGGGAATTGAAACTCTCTCTGACAAGAGACTCTACCAGACGGTCCCAGCAGACCCTCACAATGCGTTTGGGCCTGCCAGGTCTGTCCGGCATCCTCCCCCACCATCGCAGCCAACTCACCACCAGGTTGAAAGCTCCGCCCCTCTCTTCACCCGAGTGTCCAAAACATGAGGCCGCAAATCCGATAACACAACTACAAAGTCGATCATGGAACTGCGGCTGAGGGTGTCCTGGTGCCAAGTGCACATACGGACACCCTTACGCTTGAACATGGTGTTTGTTATGGACAATCCGTGACGGGCACAAAAGTCCAATAACAAAACACCACTCGGGGTTCAGATTAAAAATGGTCGTTTATAAGATAATAATTAAAATGGTCGTTTATAAAATAATAATAAAAAATGGTCGTTTATAAAATAATAATTAAAATGGTCGTTTATAAGATAATAATTAAAAAGGGTCCTTTATAAAAATAATAATTAAAATGGTCGTTTATAAAATAATAATTAAAAATGGTCGTTTATAAGATAATTATTAAACTGGTCGTTTATAAGATAATAATTAAAAAGGGTCGTTTATGAAATAATAATTAAAATGGTCGTTTATAAAATAATAATAAAAAATGGTCGTTTATAAAATAATAATTAAAATGGTCGTTTATAAAATAATAATTAAAATGGTCGTTTATAAAATAATAATAAAAAATGGTCGTTTATAAAATAATAATTAAAATGGTCGTTTATAAGATAATAATTAAAAAGGGTCCTTTATAAAAAATAATAATTAAAATGGTCGTTTATAAAATAATAATTAAAAATGGTCGTTTATAAGATAATTATTAAACTGGTCGTTTATAAAATAATAATTAAAAATAGTCGTTTATAAAATAATAATTAAATTGTCAACTTAAAGAACTCCGTTGACAATTTTGTATCATAAATAATATATTGGATAACAACAGCATATGTTGGTAAACTACAATCATTCCTTTTATTCTTATTTGGGGTTTTTTTCAAACATTTTTTTAAGAAGAAATATAAAAACAACAATCATAAAAAGTGTTGAGTTTGTGTGTCTGTGAACTTTGCAGACACAACCAAAGGATAGCAGAATTTAACAAAAGTTCAATCTGTATCACAAATGTTTGTCTTGCCTGTGAGTGATGCTGTGCAACCGGTGCATGGACGCCTGTGCGGGGGCCTCCAACCTCCATGGCCCCTGGGCTCCAGCTGCAATCAAATATTCATACTAACTGGAATGTTCCGTCAGCAGGACGTTGTCTTCCAGCTGTGCTGCAGGAAGGAGGGGCTACAGGCAGAGTTGGCAGGCAAATCACAGGTGGGTTAAATCAGCAGACAATACACAAACAGTTGAAGAGTGTTCAGTCACCAGAAAGCTTGAAAAAAGACGTCAAACTGGCCCCAGACTGAGTGACAGAGGGCAAAAGGGATGAGAAGACACAGTCATGTGACACAAACTAGGCCAAAAACAAGACATTGATTACAGGTTGTTGTTTTTTTAAGATGACAACTCTAAAGTGTCAGTTTAATTAGCACACACAATATCAAAGTCATCTTTATTGTCCATTTTTCAACGTGTGCTGGAAGAAGACTACTTTTCTCTCTGAACTACATGTGTGACATGACTAGGCGGAAACATCTAATGACAATTTAGATGTACAAGATTTACATGAGAATAAACACAAAAGTGCATTTTGGAAAAAAAACACAACCACAAATGTGCAAGATCCCCAAAAAAGGCAACAACAACAACAACTACTTCCTGTCTTAACATCAAACTGACCTCTGAGCAGTTCTCGCTATTTTCTAGAATCAACATGTGCACCAAGACTGTCAATCTCTACTTATATATATATATATATATATATATATATATATATATATATATATATATATATATATATATATATATATATATATATATATATATATATATATATATATATATATATATATATATATATATGTATGTATATATAAAAAGTATATGTATAAGTACATATATGTATATATATATATGTACATATACATATATACGTACAACTATATATACATACATATACATATATATATATATATATATATACATATACATACATATACTGTATGTACATATACATATATGTACATATTAATTAATATATGTATATGTACATATATATATATGTACATATACATATATATATATATATATACACATATATACGTACATATATATATATATATACACGTACATATATATACATATACATATATATACATATACATACACATATATATACATACATATATACATGTACATATACTGTATATACACACACATACATACATACTTACTGTACATACATACATACATACAAATATATATATATATATATATATATATATATATATATATATATATATATATATATATATATATATATATGTATATATATATATATATATATATATATAAAGCCCAGAAAGGCAAGAGGAGATCCAGAGGGGTTCCAGGGAGTCGAGACACACATCTCGACGACGCGTGAAGCTGGAGGACGACACAACACCAGAGACAGTGAACACGACGGGGAGAGAGCACAGGGAGAGAGGTAGGAGAAGGCTGGAGACGTGTGGGCTTACTGTACTGGTACAACAAGCTACGTTCTGGCACTGGATCTCAAGACGCGCTGGCTTCTGAAGGCAGGTCACTCATTACGGGCAGGATGAGAGGCAGCAGGAGTGTGACCCATAACACAGATCTAGTCTTGACATGGTGCAGCACCAAACAAGTCAATATAGAAGATACTTAGCATAAATGTACTCTCTCCATGGGGGGAAACATAACATTAGACTCATAAATATGAGTCAGTCTGCAGGAAGGTTGTTGTTGTTGTTGTTGTTTTCTGCAGCAAAAACACCACATGCACAACACAAAAGAAGAACATTGATGTGGATACATGTGGACCGCTTTTTGCTCATGTACATGTTTTATGAACACATGAATATGTTCTCCACTGGAACAAATACATGCTCTTAATGTTGCTTTATGGCCAAAACCCCATGTGATGAGACACTGAGGAGAATCCTTAGTTCCACATGTGGCCACGGTTCCTCACACCTGATCAATGACATCCTGGATCACGCTGCCTCTAGATCCTTCTCAAGGCTGCGAGGAAGCATTTCTATGACAACAAGATGGAGATGCAGTGATGAGAGCAGCTGAGGACATCTGAGCAGCTGCAGCTAAAAATAACTGCAAGTGAAGAAGGAAGTGCTTAGTTAGTATGTTCATATCTTACATATGGAGTAGTGGTCAATACAACTCATATTTTACATCTGGAGTAGTGGTCAATACAACTCATATTTTACATATGGAGTAGTGGTCAATACAACTCATATTTTACATATGGAGTAGTGGTCAATACAACTCATATTTTACATCTGGAGTAGTGGTCAATACAACTCATATTTTACATATGGAGTATTGGTCAATATAACTCATATTTTACATATGGAGTAGTGGTCAATACAACTCATATTTTACATCTGGAGTAGTGGTCAATACAACTCATATTTTACATATGGAGTATTGGTCAATACAACTCATATTTTACATATGGAGTAGTGGTCAATACAACTCATATTTTACATCTGGAGAAGTGGTCAATACAACTTATATTTTACATATGGAGTATTGGTCAATACAACTCATATTTTACATATGGAGTAGTGGTCAATACAACTCATATTTTACATATGGAGTATTGGTCAATATAACTCATATTTTACATCTGGAGTATTGGTCAATGTAACTCATATTTTACATATGGAGTAGTGGTCAATACAACTCATATTTTACATCTGGAGTAGTGGTCAATACAACTCATATTTTACATCTGGAGTAGTGGTCAATACAACTCATATTTTACATGTGGAGTAGTGGTCAATATAACTCATATTTTACATCTGGAGTAGTGGTCAATATAACTCATATTTTACATATGGAGTAGTGGTCAATACAACTCATATTTTACATCTGGAGTAGTGGTCAATATAACTCATATTTTACATATGGAGTAGTGGTCAATACAACTCATATTTTACATATGGAGTAGTGGTCAATACAACTTATATTTTACATATGGAGTAGTGGTCAATATAACTCATATTTTACATATGGAGTAGTGGTCAATAAAACTCATATTTTACATCTGGAGTAGTGGTCAATATAACTCATATTTTACATGTGGAGTAGTGGTCAATATAACTCATATTTTACATCTGGAGTAGTGGTCAATATAAGTCATATTTTACATATGGAGTAGTGGTCAATA
>NC_084753.1:7633582-7671082 GCF_033978785.1 Entelurus aequoreus
AGGCAACAAGAGAAGTATCCTACACTTCTCTTTTGTAAAGTAAATCTGAACAGCCGATATGGGCATCTACATCAACTATATGATTTGCCTGAGAAGCTGGACAGGACAAAACAATAAATAAAAAAATAAAAATAAATTTTTTTTATAAATTTTTTAATTTTTTTTAAAATTTTATTTGTGGCGGACGTAATTTTTTCGTGGCGGGCCGCCACAAATAAATGAATGTGTGGGAAACCCTGCAATGATTGTCACACACACACACACACTTGGTGTGGCAAAATTATTCTCCGCATTTGACCCATCACCCTTGATCACCCATCTGGGAGGTGAGGGGAGCAGTGAGCAACAGCGGTGGCCACGCCCGTGAATCATTTTTGGTGATTCAACCCCCAATTCCAACCCTTTTTTGCATAATATTGTGGAACAAAACAGCAGATAATATGTCTTACCTTATACACACACCATAATAATACTGGTATGTTGAAGCACAGTACAATCCATCAAGCGGTGTGGCTTCATAGCTTACCAAAGTCCTACTAAAACATTTTGATAGATTTTTGAGCGCCGTGTGTAATGTTCTATATTTTCAATGGAACATATAAAATGTTGGCGGGGTTTACTTGAGTCATATTGCAGTCTACACATATCTCTTATGTGTGACTGGTCACACTTATCATTACACCAGGGGTGTCCAAAGTGCGGCCCGGGGGCCATTTGCGGCCCGCAGCTCATTTTTTACCGGCCCGCCACACATTCTGGAAATGCTATTGCAAAAATACATAAAAAAACATTCAAAAAAAGTAGAATGAGGTGAAATCTAACTAGAAAAAGTTGCAATGTTGACACAAAGCTGCCATGCAGGCTGTTTTTTTTCCTTTTGTCTATCTTTATTTTTCTTTTTTTGCCATTGCTCAAAAAAAACAACCAAAAAAACAATGTCATAATGAATTATTGACCTATTCAAGGCTTCAATTATTTCAAATATTTCACTTTAAAATGTTTTATGTGGAAAATATTGCATATATTGTGTGGTTGCCATACAAAAACATCAACGTTTTCTTTGACAAAAGAGCATAAAACAAACAAAATAATAGTTCAAACGTAAAATGGACAGATATATCTGAAGTTGATCTCGTAACTTAAGTGTTGAAAGTTAAAAAAAAGCTCATACAAATGTATCACTTTATGAGTGGGGAACCTTAGGTATCCTAAATATATTTAATGGGATTTTATTTATCTTTTCACTGTGATTACTCAAAAATAACAATGAATTAATATCAATGGTGTCTTGCATTATTGGATGTTTTTAAGGCTCTAATTACCAGTGGGGGAAATACTGCATATTTCAGTTTTATTATAAAAAACAAAGTTGTATTTGACAGAAAAGGCATACAACCTTTTTGTTTTTTTTCATTTTATACCAACCTAAAGTTGATATACTATAGAGATTTACTGTAAGTGTTAAATTAAAAAATAAATAAATAATAATTTCACTTGTTTTCAACATTTTAATGACTTAAACCCTTTATGGTCCCCGGGAGCCCTAAAGGTAAAAAAAAAAAAAATCCATATAGCCCTGCGGGCATTAATTTTTCCGTGTGCGGCCCTCAGTGGAAAAAGTTTGGACACCCCTGCATTACACCATGTACCAAATAAAATTGCTTCGAGGTCGGTAAGCAAAACCAGAATTATTCCAGTACATTAGGCGCACTGTCGAGTTTTGAGGGAAAAAAAGGATTTTAAGTGCGCCTTATAGTCAGGAATATACGGTTTATTGGGTTTCGGTGGTACAACAATCCTGTTGTTAATAGTGATGAAAATATCAATCAAAAACAATGGTTAGGGATGTTCGATAATATCGAGCTGCCGATATTATCGGCCGATAAATGCTTTAAAATGTAATATCGGAAATGATCGGTATCGGTTTCCAAAAGTAAAATGTATGACTTTTTAAAAGGCCGCTGTGTACACGGCCGTAGGGAGAAGTACAGAGTGCCAATAAACCTTAAAGGCACTGCCTTTGCGTGCCGGCCCAGTCACATAATATCTACAGGCTGTTCTCATCACGAATTAATGCAAGGCATACTTGGTCAACAGCCATACAGGTCACACTGAGGGTGGCCGTATAAACAAGTTTACCACTGTTACAAATATGCGCCACACTGTGAACCCACACCAAACAAGAATGACAAACCCATTTCGGGAGAACATCCGCACCGTAACACAACATAAACACAACAGAACAAATACCCAGAATCCCTTGCAGCACTAACTCTTCCGGGACGCTACAATATAAACCCCCCCGCTGCCCCCTAGCCCACCCACCCCAACCCCGCCCACCTCATGTCCCAAATTCCAAGCTGCTGTTTGGATAGATACAGGCCTGGCCCTAACCAATCTGGCGCCCTAGGCAAGATTTTAGGTGGCGCCCCCCCCACATCGGCAGTGAAGTGTATATACTCACAAGAAACCGAATAGCTTTGTCTTTGACCTTTTTTTTTACTTAAAGAAAGCACATTAACATATTATATGAGAATGTTATGTTATGATTATCTTTAACCGAATCACAGCAGTGCTCAAATTAAAAAACAGCATTCCCTCTCATGTGATATTGCTTAATTAACATTAATGATGTGCACTTTAACAACTAGGCTTACAACTATACCTAATATATAAAGGGGTGGAAAAGTGACTATTACCTGCAGGGCAAACATTAGCTAACCAGGAGGCAATAACAATGTCAACAAAAAACACCTGCTTAAAAGATCTAATACAAATGTCCCTGAGGAATGTAAGGTGGGAGTACTGTAATTACCTAACGTTACATTATTATTTTCCATAACAATTTAGCCCCCTCCACAATATTAACCCGACGTTAAAACAGAACTATTAGCAATTGCCGAATCATGTAACATTAGCTTAATGCTAAAAAGCCAGGTTACTATCACATTCTGTAACAGACAAAAAATGTCATGTAGGCTAACGTTACCTACCTGCTACCTCTGTCTTTTTCTCGTTTCTCCTCCTCTTCTTTTCTATTTTTTCTTCCCCGGGCACCTGACAGTTTTGGCCGTTTTGACATCTTGTGTTGATTTTTTGACGTGGTGAGTCCAAAAAGAGTCATGATACGGGAAGGGAGGGGGCGCACCGTAATGTTGTAACACATAATATTTCTATTAAATAGGCTTTACTTTGCATTTTAATTAACGTGGGATTATTTTTTGTATTTAGAAATAATAGTACCAACTTTTATTTATTTATTTATTTTTTCTCCAACATTTGTGGCACTGGCGTGGCGCCCCCTGATGGACGGCGCCCTTAGCATTTGCCTATACGGCCTATGCCACGGGCCGGCCCTGGATAGATAGATAGATAGATAGATAGATAGATAGATAGATAGATAGATAGATAGTACTTTATTGATTCCTTCAGGAGAGTTCCCTCAGGAAAATTAAAATTCCAGCAGCAGTGTACAGAATTGAGATCGAATTTAAAAAGTAAAAAGTAAATAATGGGGGTGTAAATGGAAACAGATTAGAAAAATATTACAATAAGAATAAAAATAATAAAAAAGCAACAATGAGAATAAGAATATAACAGTAAAATAAGAATATAACAAGAGAAACTAGGCAGTAGCGACCATGTTATGAAAAAGTATTGCACTGTTATTGTTTTGAGGCATGTTAAAAAAAATAATGCACTTTGTGACTTTAATAATAAATACGGCAGTGCCATGTTGGCATTCTTTACCATAACTTGAGTTGATTTATTTTGGAAAACCTTGTTACATTGTTTAATGCATCCAGCGGGGCGTCACAACAAAATTAGGCTTTTTGATTGATTGATTGAAACTTGTATTAGTAGATTGCACAGTACAGTACATATTCCGTACAATTGACCACTAAATGGTAACACCCCAATACGTTTTTCAACTTGTTTAAGTCGGGGTCCACGTAAAAAGGCATAATAATGTAGGGATGATACTCGAAACCGGTTTTCCCGGTTGTTTGATAAGAAAAGAACCGAGTCCTCGGACTCGAATCCCTTTTTGAGAACCGGTACCCGTTATCGAGACCACTATAGTAAAGGAAAAGAGTTGATTCCTTATTCGAATCCCGTCCCGACCAGAAATGCTCCGTGGGACATCACAATAAATGACGTCACGTAGCTCAGTCATTAGGCGCAGATAGCGAAAGCAGGAAAACAATGGACGGGAAAAAGCGCTCCAAGGTGTAATAAAGTTCAAAACAAAAGCTATAATCCATCGAATAACTTTACTGAGAGATTTTAGCAGGGTAAAACACATGACCAACACTTTTACCACCAACCGGAAACATAGCAACCAGGCTAGCAACGCACCTCCTTTACGGCAGCTGTCGCAACGTTCTTAAAACAACCGCAGCACATACATATATATACAACATATATGACACCGCAGCACATACATATATATACAACATATCTCCCTTTTTTAACTTTTGTTTTTCTTTCCTTGTAAACGTTACAAAATCACACTGTAGATGTGTTGTCTGTCTAATTATAAATAATGCAGACGAGGCGTGTTGGCTGACTTCTTGACGTTTACTTTCACAGCGTGGCAACATGCAACACTTTTCGGGGCTACCGCGCATGCTCGTAACTCCCGTTGCATGCTGGGTAGTGTAGTTGTTATATTCTCTAGCTCATAACATTTTCCCCCCTATAAAGAAATAATGTTAACTCCATAAAGTGTATTTCTTTTTTTAGCTTTAACTTTTCATTTTCTAGCATTGTAACCACATTTGCAAACAACTTTTCTCTTCATAGAATTTTCTTTCAATAAAGAAATAAAGTGCAAAAATGTCAAAGCATCATAACAAACAGTTATGTTCCAATAGCAGCAGAAGTGCACTTTTTGGAGAGCTATATTATTTTCAGTTTTGTGCCCAAGGGACTGATTTTATTTAACACTATATTATTATTTATACACCTATAGTGATCACAGAGACAGCTTGTTTTTGTGTTACCTTATATATTTGTTTTTCTGAAAAATCCCACTTAATATACTTTGGGTAACAACAGTCAATATTTATTTATTTTATTTTATTTTTTTAGGTGGGTAACAGTCAATATTTATTTATTTATTAGATTTTATTTTTTTCTTATATAATAAAAGTGAGCTTTTGTTAAACCAAATATTGTGTGTTTTTTTTCCATATACAACAACCTATCTGGACTCCATAAGAGAATCGATAAGGAATCGGTTCGATAAGAGGATTCCATAATAGACTCGAACTCGATAATTCCTTATCAAACATCATCCCTATAATAATGTGTTCTTTCCACGACTGTATATATAAGGTATCGGTTGATATCGGTATCGGTAATTAAGAGTTGGACAATATTGGAATATCGGATATCGGTAAAAAAGCCATTATCGGACATCTCTAATAATGGTGATTATTATTTTTGCCAGGTGAAAGTGACACACTTATTAAATGTACCTTCCGCCTGTAATCTGTGCACGAGCCCACTGTAGACTGCTGCCAGTGCTGCACCACATGCCATCTCCACCAGGACACGCTCCTCATCTAGCAAGGCAAGGCAACTTTATTTGTATAGCGCTTTTCATACACAAGGCAGACTCAAAGTGCTTCACAGACAACAAAGTGAAATGAAAGACAATAAAAGCAAAATTAAAATGCAGACAATGAAAATAAAAACAGTGCGGACGTTAAAAGTTAAAAGATTTAGCTGAAAGCTAAGGTGAACATAAAAGTCTTCAGTCTAGTTTTAAAAGTAGTCAGAGTTGGGGAAAGTCTGACATCTTCAGGAAGTTTATTCCAGCTATGTGTTGCATAGTGACTGAATGATGATCTCCCTTGATTTGAGTTTACTCTTGGAACCGCTAACAGATTGGTCTCAGAAGATCTTAGTGATCTAGAGGGCTTATACAGTGGGAGCATATCAGTGATATACTAGACCATGTAGTGATTTATATGTGAGCAGGAGGATTTTCAAATCAATTCTCTGATGTACAGGGAGCCAATGTAAGGATTTAAGAATTGCTGTAATGTGCTCACATTTTTTGGTCTTTGTTAGAACTCTAGCAGCAGCGTTCTGAACAAGCTGTAGCTGCCTGACAGTTTTTTTGGGAAGACCTGCAAGGAGACCATTACAATAGTCTAGCCTACTGGTAATAAAGGCATGTGCAAGTTTTTCTAAGTCTTGAGCTGACATGAGCCCTCTAAGTCTTGTTACATTTTTGAGGTGATAGTAGGCCGATTTTGTTACTGATTTGATGTGACTGTCCAAATGTAAATCAGAATCTAAAATAACCCCAAGATTTCTGGCTTTATTTGAGGTTTTCAGGGACAGTGATTGAAGGTGTTGGACGACTTTAAACCTTTCTTTTTTAGCACCAAAAACAATGATCTCAGTTTTATCTTCATTTAGTTGTAGGACATTTTGGCACATCCAGTGTTTGACTTGCTCAATGCACTGGCACAGAAGATCTATGGGGCGATAGTCATTTGGTGATAGCGCTACATAGATTTGGGTGTCATCGGCATAGCAATGATGGTCAATGTTATTATTTTGCATGATTTGTCCTAGTGGGAGCATATAGATGTTAAATAAAGTCGGCCCCAAGATTGAACCTTGGGGGACTCCACACGTTAGGGATGGGCGATACCACACTTTTAGGATTCGATACGATACCGATACTTTTTCTTGCATTTTCATCGATACCGATACCAATAATTTCTTATTGCCAATTTTTTTGTCAGTCAAAAATATTATTACTATTGTTATTATTTAAGACAAATCACAAGACAAATACAGACCATTTATACCACATTTATTATGGTCAATATATAATAAAAGTAAAATTAAAATAAATAACATAACTATGATAAATAAATTAAATATTATATATAATAATAACTATATATTATATATAATAATAATAATTAAATATTAGGGCTTTCCAATTAACAGTCAAATCCGAATTGCAAGAAGCTGCAGTTATTTTTTAAAGTTTGTGATATAATTAGCAATTAATGAAATATGAAATAGATAATGTTTTCGAAATGTAAGAAATCATGTTACAGATTAAAACCAAAATCACATTCAATCATATATTCAAGATTTTCTTGGAAAAAAATAAAACTGTAATGCAAAGATGAAGATTGTATCTCTTTCTTATCTTGTTTTAAATACGCAAGCAATTTTCAACTAACAGTAAATTCCCCTGTGTGGAAATTATTTGAATTTAGGATAATCATTCAAACAAAAATATTCAGTAAACATTACTAAAAAAAACAAAAAAACAATGCCTGTTTTAACCTGGCTGCATCGCTGTCGGCTGGCTGTGTGTGTGTTGCACGTTGACGACGCTCATTGGCTGTCTCTAGCTGTCACATGACTGGGCCAGCTCTATACTCTGCCAGGTACAGGTGTGTCCCAGCACATAGGAAGTTAAGGAAGTCATTAAAAACATCTGAAAGTGATGCTTGCACCCCCCACACGCCGCTTTTTTGGTTTATATCAATACTTTTTTCAGAAAAGTGATGCCAAATGAGTAGCGTGTGAGTATCGATATATCGTTACCACAGGATCGATACGCACATCCCTACCACACGTTACGTTGGTTGTGATACAAAGTCACCAATGGAAGCAAAATAGTTCCTATCTTGTAGATATGACTTGAACCAGCTTCAAACTGTGCCTGAGATCCCCACCCAGTTTTCCAAGCTGTCCAAAAGTATTGAGTGGTGGACAGTGTCAAATGCAGCACTGAGGTCCAAAAGCATTAATACTGAAGTCTTGCCAGAGTCTGTGTTTAGATGGATGTCATTTATAACTTGAAGAAGGGCCGTCTCTGTGCTATGAAGAGGTCCAAATCCTGACTGGAAGTTGTTGTGGCAGCCAGTAGAAGCCAAGAAGTGATTTAGTTGTTGGAGGACAACTTTCTCAATTATTTTACTTATGAATGGTAGATTTGAAATTGGTCTGTAGTTGTTGATAACAGAGGCTTCTAGGCTCCGCTTTTTTAGAAGAGGTTTAATGACTGACGTCAACACATACAGTGGTGGTCAAAAGTGTACATAGACGTGTAAAGAACATCATGTCATGGCTGTCTTGACTTTACAATCATTTCTACAACTCTTATTATTTTGTGATGTAGTGATTGGAGCACATATTTGTTGGTCACAACAAAACATTCATGAAGTTTGCTTCTTTTATGAATTTATTATGGCTCTACTGAAAATGTGAGGGTCAAAAGTATACATACAGCAATGTTACCTGCAATAAGGTACTTTTGGTAGCCATCCACAAGCTTGACCACTTGACCACTAAATTGCTGCAGTTCAGCTAAATGTGTTGCTTTTCTGACATGGACTTGTTTCTTCAGCATTGTCCACACCTTTAAGTCAGGACTTTGGGAAAGGCCATTCTAAAACCTTCATTCTAGCCTGATTTAGCCATTCCTTTACCACTTTTGAGGTGTGTTTGGGGGTCATTGTCCTGTTGGAACACCCAACAAGACCCAACCTCCGGGTTGATGATTTTAGCTTGTCCTGAACAATTTGGAGCTAATCCTCCTTTTTCATTGTCCCATTTAAAGCAGCAGTTCCATTGGCAGCAAAACAGGCCCAGAGCATAATACTACCACCACCATGCTTGACGGTAAGGAATGGTGTTCCTGGGCCTCACCTTTTTCTCCTCCAAACATATTGCTGGGTATTGTGGCCAAACAGCTCCATTTGTGTTCCATCTGACATCACATGGACAAAGATAAGACCTTCTGGAGGAAAGTTCTGTGGTCAGATGAAAGAAAAATGGAGCTGTTTGCTCACATTTCCAGTAGAGCCATAATAAATTCATAAAAGAAGCAAACTTCATGAATGTTTTTTGTGAGCAACAAGTACACTATATTGCCAAAAGTATTTGGCCACCTGCCTTGACTCACATATGAACTTGAAGTGCCATCCCATTCCTAACCCATAGGGTTCAATATGACCTTTTGCAGCTATTACAGCTTCAACTCTTCTGGGAAGGCTGTCCACAAGGTTGCAGAGTGTGTTTATGGGAATTTTAGACCATTCTTCCAAAAGCACATTGGTGAGGTCACACACTTATGTTGGTGGAGAAGGCCTGGCTCTCAGTCTCCGTTCTAATTCATCCCAAAGGTGTTCTATTGGGTTCAGGTCAGGACTCTGTGCAGGCCAGTCAAGTTCATCCACACCAGTCATAAATGTCTTTATGGACCTTGCTTTGTGCACGGGTGCACAGTCATGTTGGAAGAGGAAGGGGCTCACTCCAAACTGTTCCCACCAGGTTGGGAGCGTGGAATTGTCCAAAATGTTTTGGTATCCTGGAGCATTCATAGTTCCTTTCACTGGAACTAAGGGGCCAAGACCTACTCCTGAAAAACAACCCCGCACCATAATTCCTCCTCCACCAAATTTCACACTCGGCACAATGCAGTCTGAAATGTTGCGTTCTCCTGACAACCTCCAAACCCAGACTGGTCCATCAGATTGCCAGATGGAAAAGTGTGATCCATCAGTCCAGAGAAGGCGTCTCCACTGCTCTAGAGTCCAGTGGTGATGTCCTTTACACCACTGCATCCCACGCTTTGCATTGGACTTGGTGATGTATGGCTTAGATGCGGCTGCCCGGCCATGGAAACCCATTCCATGAAGCTCTCTGCGTACTGTACGTGGGCTAATTGGAAGGTGACATGAAGTTTGGAGCTCTGTAGCAAGTGACTGTGCAGAAAGTCTTTGCACTATGCCGGGGGTCGGCAACCCGCGGCTCTAGAGCCGCATGAGGCTCTTTAGCGCCGCCCTAGTGGCTCTCTGGAGATTTTTCAAAAATGTATGAAGAATGGAAAAAGATGAGGGGAAAAAAATCCATTTTTTTGTTTTAGTATGGTTTCTGTAGGAGGACAAACATGACACAAACCTCCCTAATTGTTATAAATCACACTGCTGATATTAAACATGCTTCACCGATTCGAGTATTTGGCGAGCGCCGTTTTGTCCTACTAATTTTGGCGGTCCTTGAACTCACCGTATAGTTTGTTTACATGTATAACTTTCTCCGACTTTCTAGGACGTGTTTTATGCCACTTCTTTTTCTGTCTCATTTTGTCCACCACACTTTTAACGTTGTGCATGAGTGCACAAAGGTGAGTTTTGTTGATGTTATTGACTTGTGTGGAGTGCTAATCAGACATATTTGGTCACTGCATGACTGCAAGCTAATCGATGCTAACATGCTATTTAGGCTAGCTATATGTACATATTGCATCATTATGCCTCATTTGTAGCTATATTTGAGCTCATTTAGTTTCCTTTAAGTCCTCTTAATTAAATTTATATCTCATGACACATGAAATATGGCTTTTAATTTGTTGCGGCTCCAGACCGATTTGTTTTTGTATTTTTGGTCCAATATGGCTCTTTCGACATTTTGGGTTGCCGACCCCTGCACTATGCTGACCTCTCTGTCAGTTTACCTGGCCTACCACTTGGTTGCTGTTGTTCCCAAACTCTTCACTTTTCTTATAATAAAGTTGACTTTGGAATATTTAGGAGCGGCTGGATTTGTTGTATCCTATGACAGTTCCACGCTGGAAATCACTGAAAGCGGCCCATTCTTTCACAAATGTGTGTAGAAACAGTCTCCATGCCTGAGTGCTTGATTTGATACACCGGGCCAAGTGATTAGGACACCTGATTCTCATCATTTGGATGGTTGGCCAAATACTTTTGGCAATATAGTGTATGTGCTCCAATCACTCTATCACAAAAAAATAAGAGTTGTAGCAATGATTGTAAAGTCAAGACAGCCATGACATGATGTTCTTTACACGTGTATGTACACTTTTGACCAGGACTGTAATGTTTATGCAAGGACTGGACACTAACATTTGTTGTCAACAAAACAAATAAAGAGTGCGAAGAAGAACTCACCCAGGAACGTCTCTAAAGCATGAAGGGCCTGGCGGTCAGTCACCACTTCAGAAATGACCGTCACCTCCTTGCTTTGACTGTATTCAAATGCTTGCTTACAAACGGTCTTGGCCCCGAGACATTTGGCCTCGCTGCGGAGCGTTAAGGGAGGAGAAACATGCCAACTCAGAGTCTTGCCAAACGACACATGTTGTGATATTCAGGCGATGTAACCTGGTGATGTCATCCAGGGTGACTCTCCTTCCCGCCTTAACGGACGCATTCAGACAGTCGGCCCCCGCTGTCTCCATGGCGATGATGGGAACGCCCGCCCAGCCGACATCCTTCAGGCCCTGGACCACGCCACAGAGGAGCCCACCTCCGCCCACAGAGAGCAGCACCGCTACAGGCTTGACACCAGGGCCCAGACTGGTTGCAGACTCTGTGATCACACTGGAGTGGCCCTGCCTTGTTGTCACATGTTTATGGGAGGAAGAACATACTTCATTGGTCCTTTGCAGCCACGGTTACACGGTACAGCATGAATAACAATGAAATAGAGTAACACATACAAATCTAAAACCTCCTGTGTAATGTTGCGTCGGACCAGTTCTTCCTCCAAGGGAATCTAAGTTACTGGTCAATCCCAAGTTCTTTTGGATGACATATAAGCTGAGTAAGAAGGATCACCAGGACAGAATAGGAATATCATCTAGTTTTATTGAAATTTCAGGAGAACAACCTAGACTAATACATTCATACCGGCTTCCTAAGTTGTTCTAACACTCATACGGAAGAGCCTCCTTCTTACACAAAAAGAAAGCCCCCACCTTTCAGGGAAGGAACACGGCCTCATTGTTCCACTGCAGATAAGATATAAGGGAGTACTCCAACTCCTACATTCCAAGTCTTCAAGGTAACACACACAGTTTACTTGCGGACAAATAGAAAGAGAACAAATGGAAAAACACTAGCTGTTTTCAAATATGTCTATGAATAGAAATAAATAACTCTTGTATATATATTAGGGCTGCAACTAACGATTAAGGGGTAAGGGGTAAGGGGTAGCGGGGGTGTATATTGTAGCGTCCCGGAAGAGTTAGTGCTGCAAGGGGTTCTGGGTATTTGTTCTGTTGTGTTTATGTTGTGTTACGGTGCAGATGTTCTCCCGAATTGTGTTTGTCATTCTTGTTTGGTGTGGGTTCACAGTGTGGCGCATATTTGTAACAGTGTTAAACTTGTTTATACGGTCACCCTCAGTGTGACCTGTATGGCTGTTGACCAAGTATGCATTGCATTCACTTGTGTGTACGTCCGTGTACACAGCGGCGTTTTAAAAAGTCATACATTTTACTTTTTGAAACCGAAACCGATAATTTCCGATATTACATTTTAAAGCATTTATCGGCCGATAATTTCGGACATGTCTAGACAAGATATCACATTTGTTTGTGTTCTTTTTGTGGTTGCTATGCCTAAATATACCTAGAAGACCTGCCTGTGCAAATAAACTAACTCATGTTACGTCCTAATGATGAATATTGTAATTGTTGGTCCAATCCGCCGCTTTTTTGTTGTCGATTTTTGTTGTTGTCGTGCAGGAAAGCCAAGGGCTTTATTCGACACGGATGATCACATTATAGCGTTTTTGGTGATATTTGTTAGCATCAAGAGAGTATCCTTAATAGTATTGATAAAGTAGATGAATACATCTCAACAGCAATTACTGAATCTTGATATCACTAGCAAACATTGCTGAACATCTGCAGCTAAATAATGACATCTATAGTTAAATAATGACATCTATAGCTACATAATGACATCCATAGTTAAATAATGACATCTATAGTTAAATAATGGCATCTATAGCTACATAATGACATCCATAGTTAAATAATGACATCTATAGTTAAATAATGACATCTATAGCTACATAATGACATCTACAGCTAAATAATGAGACTAAATATCAACTTCACACATAAAACAACTGCAGATGTGAATTGTAGATGAGACTAATATTTGTAGCAGTCACTATGTTATTTAGTCACTACAGTAATTACAACTTGTGTTCACATTCACAGGAACCACATGGGTTAGTCTACTCTATATACAGTATTTACAACCTTACTAGTGTTCACTTCACAGCCACAGATGGTTCATCTACTTATTGACATTATTTACACATTACCTTGTCTGTTTCAGTCACTATATTATTTAGTCACTACAGTAATTATGTTCACATCCACAGGAACCACATGGGTTAGCCTACTCTATACAGTATTTACAACCTTACTAGTGTTCACTTCACAGCCACAGATGGTCCATCCAGTTATTGACATTATTTACACATTACTATGTCTGTTTCAGTCACTATGTTATTTGGTCACTACAGTAATTACAGCTTGTGTTTACATCCACAGGAACCACATGGGTTAGCCTACTCTATATAGTATTTACAACTTTACTAAGGGTTCACTTCACAGCCACAGATGGTTCATCTACTTATTTACATTAATTTCACATTACTTTCTGTTTCAGTCACTATGTTATTTAGTCACTAGTGTAATTACAACTTGTGTTCACATCCACAGGAACCACATGGGTTAGCCTACTCTATACAGCATTTACAAACTTACTAGTGTTCACTTCACAGCCACAGATGGTTCATCTAGTTATTGACATTATTTACACATTACTTTGTCTGTTTCAGTCACTACAGTAATTACAACTTGTGTTTCACAACCACAGGAACCACATGGGTTAGCCTACTATGTACAAAAATGAAGAAAAACGGAAAATATTTTTTTATATTTTTACAGAGATAAAAAAAAGACGGATTTCCGACTATAGACGGAAAAATCCCATGCCTCCATTTTGTGCGATCCAGAATAATAATAAACGTATCATGGATGTTTTGGGGATATGGAACAAAGCCAGAATACCCTGAGAAACCCACCCAATCACGGTGAGAAGGTGCAAACTCTACACCTGGTCTGCGAGGCTGGACATGCTATGAATGCACCTACCATATCAAGGGATGGTCAAATGGAGAAACGTAGGTAAGTCCCTCTGTTTCAGCAAGTCGAAGTGCCTCGGCGTTAGCATCGTCCCAGATCTGCGCACAGGGAAATTCTTATGCTTTACTCCCAACAACATGTTCTATCTTACAACAACGTAGTCTACAGAAATGCACGTTCAGCTCCAAACTGACACATGCAGCAGCGAGACGACGCTCTACCTTGCCGACTATCTTCACAGTAGCACCTTGATCCCGTAGTCTCTGGACAACAAGGTGAGGGGTCGATGAGGGAATTACGATGGTGGCCGGCACACGCATTTTTCTGGCTGCGTAGGCAGCCGCCATCCCAGCATTACCACCTGGAAGAAGACTTCTGTCACATTGCAGTTCTACTAAGATGTGATAGACGAGCTGCGATACTGAAACCTGAGGAGCAGACGATTCCTTTAGACGTTGACGCAAGCTGCAGAGGAGAGTTGACATACAATTAGTCCCCATGCAGAGCATTTCCACACGCTTCTATACTGTATGGCGGCCTCTTTTTACCTGCTGGCACAGGTGCCCAATACCACGGATCTTAAAAGAACCAGACGGCTGGGAGTTCTCCATTTTCAAATACACAGCAGTTCCCACACGTTTGGACATGGCGACACTCTCGAGGAGAGGCGTGTTCACGTGCAAATGTTCATCCATGGTGTTAGAGCTGAAAAGCAAACAACTTATTAACACGATAGTTTGTATTCACCTGAAGTCACGTCCGGTTCATTAACTACGCAAACGCGAGCGTCTGTTGTCATAACGTTCTGCCTTTCTCCAAGGAAAACACCCTACGCCTGTTTTAGGCTGTTGGATCCGTTTAAATTGTGAAAAGGATACAAGTTTCTTCAGAGTTCTTCGAGAGGTAATCAAGACGGGTGAAATATGTCAAGATTTTACCAAACGTGACGAGTAAAGTAGCACAGGGAACAGATCGAGTTGAAGAACGCACAAGTTTGCAGTGATCACTTCATCACAGGTTTGATACACTTTTAACTTTTGTACTTCCAGTTTAAGTATTTACTAGATACTATTGGTATTTTATCTTGTTTCTGAGTTCTTGAAAATGCATTTTCGTTACAAGTGTTTTGCAAACCACACAAACTCGATGAGTCTAAAGAAAAGAAAGCAAATGTCAGCAAAACCTGAAAGAGTTAAGTTTTTAACAAAGGCAGCACATACACAATGTTGACATCTACGAAAGTAGCTTACCACCACCAGGTGTGAATGAATGATGGGTTTTTAACATGTAAAGCGACTTTGGGTACTTAGAAAAGCGCTATATAAATCCCAGGTATTATTATTATTATTATCTATAGTTATATTTTGATAAACAATCATAAATGAATCTTTCAGCACATACACAATGTTGACATCTATAGTTATATTTTGATAAACAATCATAAATGAATCTTTCGGCACATACACAATGTTGACATCTATAGTTATATTTTGATAAACAATCATAAATGAATCTTTCAGCACGTACACAATGTTGACATCTATAGTTATATTTTGATAAACAATCATAAATGAATCTTTCAGCACATACACAATGTTGACATCTATAGTTATAATTTGATAAACAATCATAAATGAATCTTTCAGCACATACGCAATGTTTACATTTATAGTTATATTTTGATAAAGACGGGGGAAAACACGCGTACCCGTAAACGGTGCGTGCAACAAAAACAACAGACATGGTATCTTAGACGCAAAGTTTTCATCTGTTTTGTGGAGTAGAATGATGTCAGGAGCACAATAGTTCCACATGTCTGGGAACGCAACCGACGTATAATCCATGATATCACTCAACAAATCTGTCTTTGATAAAGTATGAGGATCAATTCCATTGCATAGTTAGATTTTTTTGCTCTTTTCTGCTTTTTGCAGGAAGATTTAAGCCTCTTTTGAACTCGATAGTTCGTGCGCTGCTTGCTGTACAACAGCCAAGGAATCAATAAAGTACTATCTATCTATCTATCTATCTATCCATCTATCTATCTATCTAAATAATCTCTCTAATTATCTAATCTATTTTAGCTTGGTTGACCACCACCGGTTTGCACTTCCGGGAAGAAGTCACGTGTCAGAATACAAGCAATAGACCCGCATGCGCAGTGACGCTCTATAACAGAGTATTACTTTTTTTTTTAAACAGGTTAGGTTTAAACATCCATTCATCCATTTTCTACCGCTTGTCCCTTTTTTGTTGGTTTAAACAAATATTCTAAAACAATTAGCGCGGTGACAAAGCTCAGCACAAGTGTGGAAATGCGCAATTTGAAAAACAGGTTGAATTTCTTGAAAGCCTCGCTGTGTATAGTTGTTTTAATAATAACGTATACAATTATCGATTACTTACGTTAAAACGCAGTGTCAATGAACCAGCATAAACCCGCGATTAACTTTTTGTTGCATATTAAACAACATTGTCTTCTAAAACGTTACTAAAGTGAGGTTATGCTGAAACAACAGCCACAATTATTTCCGGTTAGCACTTCAAAATAAAGTACCTTACCGCTATAACGTTGACCGGACTTGATTTTCTAATATGAGCCGTCTATTTCATGGTTCTGGTGGTGTGTCTGTGTCAAGATAGTGTATTGGCAATGATTATTTATCAAACTATCTAAATTCCCCCGTCAGTTCGACCTACAGTAAACTGGAAAGTAACTGGGATTTTATAATAATTCTGTCACCACGACACCGGAAGTTACTCCTCTCATAACCACTTCTAGGTGACGACGTGCCGTGGAGTGGAGTAAAACTAAGTTATCCACTCATAAGATAAAATACCAGCGGGGTTGTCTCCGTACATTTGAAAACTAGCAGCGTGTATTTACGTTGTTGGCGGCGAATTCTGGCAACGTCGCGCTGTTCCAAATGCATTTCCGTCGTGGCGCACTTACCGGAAGTGACGATGTAAATATCAGCCAGCGTCTTCGTTTCTCCTTTTTGGATGTCCCACTCGGAGTCGACGATAAATGAGGGGTCTCTCTCAATTTGGAGTGTGTCGAGTGCGGCATCGAATTCTTTACATTCGGCTCCGCTTCCTCTCGTTCGTTTTTCTTTTATTGAAATGACGCAGCCTTTCAGAATAAAACACATCAATTCCTGTTCAAAAACACAGGCGGAAGTCACGAAGCTTGATGTCGAATTTTCAAAATAAAGCAGCGTAAACGCAAAGGTACCGCTAAATATTCTTTAAATTATTGTCATTAATCTAATTTGTCATTACAAGACGGTTACAATTCATCCGTGCAACTCCCACCTTCAAACACCACACTCACGATATTATTTTTATTTTTACAATATACACATTTGCTTTAATATCATAACCATCGTTACAATTATGCACAAATGCTTGTTCAGTGTCAAACTCTACATGTAGACAATGTGAGCAGTCTTGTCACACAATGGCATTGAATAACATCACAGTACAATCATGGAGATACAGTTTAATAAAAAAAGAAAAAGAAAAAACAGGTTGTTTTTAAATGATAATAAACAATACAACAAGTGACGTGTTAGTCAGGCATAATGAGTGATGTCATGTAAAAATAACCATCAGTAAACATGGCGGCTTGATCCAAATAGCAATTTTATTGATACCAACGGGAGCGCTGTAGCAGTATCGGCTCGATACGAGCGTGATAAGATCGATATTTTCCAGGTATATTTTGACAAATATATTATAATTTGTGCTTCCCAATGCATTTTTGACATATTGTTTCCAAACTCAGGACACGGGAAGACTTGGAGGGCAAACAAAGGATTTGAGCGAGAGCCGAAAGTAGTCTTTGCTTTTGTTGACTCGTGTTTTTGTCTTCGATATTTGTCCTGTGTTTTCTTGGGATTATAACAAATTAACGGGGAAAAAAATCACAAAATGATTCAGTGATGTCTTAGTAAATATAAAGAATGACTACTGTGTTTACTTGGCATTGCATCATACCAACATGAGAACTGCTGCCCACCCTTACAGTTTTTCCCAGTTGCCGTATCGCCAAACCCTTTCAAATATATACGTATTTCCTTACAAAAAAGCACATTCCTCTTTTACTTTATTTTCCATACAAAAGAACACATTCTTAGTCGATGTTCAATCTTTCAGTCCTTTGGAAGCTGGGCTGATGTTGTCATGTCTGCATGACTTTGTTAAAAATAGTGCCATTATTGCAATTTGTATCGCTGTTTTTGCCGTGCCATAATAAAAGCGTTTAGAGCGCGTTGAATGACACTGCATGCTTGAATGGTGTTGTCCTCTCGGTGTTGTGACAGCACTTACCACATTGATACAACGTTGATTATACGTACACGTCCTTTAAAACCCACTCTGAGACAACGTTGGAAAATAGTTGTGTTTTGAAATTGAGACAACGTTGATGTCCAACGTTGGATCCACGTAGTTGGTTGGGAAATGACCAAATTTCAATGTCAAATCAACGTCAGAACCCAACATTGATTAAATGTTGTCAAAAAGCAGGTTGTTTCAACGTTGTATTTGTGTTGTAGAATATTGGTTGGGAAATGACCACATTTCAATGTCAAATCAACGTCACAACCTGACATTGATTAAACGTTAAAAAGCATGTTGTTTCAACGTTGTATTTGTGTTGTAGAATTTTGGTTGGGAAATGACCAAAAATCAAAGTCAAATCAACGTCACAACCTGACGTTGATTAAACGTTGTCAAAAAGCATGTTGTTTCAACGTTGTATTTGTGTTGTAGAATATTGGTTGGGAAATGACCAAATTTCAACGTCAAATCAACGTCAGAACCCGACATTGATTAAACGTCAAAAAGCATGTTGTTGCAATGTTGTATTTTTGTTACAGAATATTGGTTGGGAAATGACCACATTTCAATGTCAAATCAACATCAAAACAACATTGATTAAACATTGTCAAAAAGCATGTTTCAATGTTGTATTTGTGTTGTAGAATATCAGTTGGAAAATTATCAAATTTCAATGTTAAATCAACATCAGAACCTGACATTGATTAAATGTTGTCAAAAAGTATGTTGTTTCAACGTTGTATTTGTGTTGTAGAATATTGGTTGGAATATGACGACATTTCAATGTCAAATCAACGTCAGAATCCAACATTGATTAAACGTCGTCAAAAAGTATGTTGTTTCAACGTTGTATTTGTGTTGTAGAATATTGGTTGGAAAATGACCAAATTTCAACATCAAATCAACGTCAGAACCTGACATTGATTAAATGTCAAAAAGCATGTTGTTGCAACGTTGTATTTTTGTTAGAGAATATTGGTTGGGAAATGACCACATTTCAATGTCAAATCAACGTCACAACCCGACATTGATTAAACATTGTTAAAAAGCATGTTGTTTCAATGTTGTATTTGTGTTGTAGAATATTGGTTGGGAAATGACCAAATTTCAATGTCAAATCAACATCAAAACAACATTGATTAAACATTGTTAAAAAGCATGTTGTTTCAATGTTGTATTTGTGTTGTAGAATATTGGTTGGGAAATGACCAAATTTCAATGTCAAATCAACATCAAAACAACATTGATTAAACATTGTTAAAAAGCATGTTGTTTCAATGTTGTATTTGTGTTGTAGAATATTGGTTGGGAAATTACCAAATTTCAATGTCAAATCAACATCAAAACAACATTGATTAAACATTGTTAAAAAGCATGTTGTTTCAATGTTGTATTTGTGTTGTAGAATATTAGTTGGAAAATGATCAAATTTCAACGTAAAATCAACGTCAGAACCCAACATTGATTAAACGTTGTCAAAAAGCATGTTGTTTCAACGTTGTATTTGTGTTGTAGAATATTGGTTGGGAAATGACCAAATTTCAATGTCAAATCAACATCAAAACAACATTGATTAAACATTGTCAAAAAGCATGTTTCAATGTTGTATTTGTGTTGTAGAATATCAGTTGGAAAATCATAAAATTTCAATGTTAAATCAACATCAGAACCTGACATTGATTAAACATTGTCAAAAAGCATGTTGTTGCAATGTTGTATTTTTGTTACAGAATATTGGTTGGGAAATGACCAAATTTCAATGTCAAATCAACATCAAAACAACATTGATTAAAAATTGTCAAAAAGCATGTTTCAATGTTGTATTTGTGTTGTAGAATATCAGTTGGAAAATCATAAAATTTCAATGTTAAATCAACATCAGAACCTGACATTGATTAAACATTGTCAAAAAGCATGTTGTTTCAACGTTGTATTTGTGTTGTAGAATATTGGTTGGAAAATGACCACATTTCAATGTCAAATCAACGTCAGAACCCAACATTGATTAAACGTCGTCAAAAAGCATGTTGTTTCAACGTTGTATTTGTGTCGTAGAATATTGGTTGGAAAATGACCACATTTCAATCTCAAATCAACGTCAAAACCCAACATTGATTAAACGTCATCAGAAAGCATGTTGTTTCAACGTTGTATTTGTGTTGTAGAATATTGGTTGGGAAATGACCACATTTCAATGTCAAATCAACATCAAAACAACATTGATTAAATGTCAAAAAGCATGTTGTTTCAACGTTGTATTTGTGTTGTAGAATATTGGTTGGAAAATGACCAAATTTCAATCTCAAATCAACGTCAAAACCCAACATTGATTAAACGTCATCAGAAAGCATGTTGTTTCAACGTTGTATTTGTGTTGTAGAATATTGGTTGGGAAATGACCAAATTTCAATGTCAAATCAACGTCAGAACCCAACATTGAATAAACGTTGTCAAAAAGCATGTTGTTTCAACGTTGTATTTGTGTTGTAGAATATTGGTTGGAAAATGACCAAATTTCAACGTCAAATCAACGTCAGAACCCGACATTGATTAAACGTCAAAAAGCATGTTGTTTCAACGTTGTATTTGTGTTAGAGAATATTGGTTGGGAAATGACCACATTTCAATGTCAAATCAACATCACAACCTGACATTGATTAAACGTTAAAAAGCATGTTGTTTCAATGTTGTATTTTTGTTACAGAATATTGGTTGGGAAATGACCAAATTTCAACGTCAAAGCAACGTCAGAACCCAACATTGATTAAACGTTGTCAAAAAGCATGTTGTTTCAACGTTGTATTTGTGTTGTAGAATATTGGTTGGAAAATGACCACATTTCAATGACAAATCAACATCAAAACAACATTAATTAAACGTTGTCAAAAAGCATGTTGTTTCAACGTTGTATTTGTGTTGTAGAATATTGGTTGGGAAATGACCACATTTCAATGTCAAATCAACATCAAAACAACATTGATTAAATGTCAAAAAGCATGTTGTTTCAACGTTGTATTTGTGTTGTAGAATATTGGTTGGGAAATGACCACATTTCAATGTCAAATCAACATCAAAACAACATTGATTAAACATTGTCAAAAAGCATGTTTCAATGTTGTATTTGTGTTGTAGAATATCAGTTGGAAAATTATCAAATTTCAATGTTAAATCAACATCAGAACCTGACATTGATTAAATGTTGTCAAAAAGTATGTTGTTTCAACGTTGTATTTGTGTTGTAGAATATTGGTTGGAATATGACGACATTTCAATGTCAAATCAACGTCAGAATCCAACATTGATTAAACGTCGTCAAAAAGTATGTTGTTTCAACGTTGTATTTGTGTTGTAGAATATTGGTTGGAAAATGACCAAATTTCAACATCAAATCAACGTCAGAACCTGACATTGATTAAATGTCAAAAAGCATGTTGTTGCAACGTTGTATTTTTGTTAGAGAATATTGGTTGGGAAATGACCACATTTCAATGTCAAATCAACGTCACAACCCGACATTGATTAAACATTGTTAAAAAGCATGTTGTTTCAATGTTGTATTTGTGTTGTAGAATATTGGTTGGGAAATGACCAAATTTCAATGTCAAATCAACATCAAAACAACATTGATTAAACATTGTTAAAAAGCATGTTGTTTCAATGTTGTATTTGTGTTGTAGAATATTGGTTGGGAAATGACCAAATTTCAATGTCAAATCAACATCAAAACAACATTGATTAAACATTGTTAAAAAGCATGTTGTTTCAATGTTGTATTTGTGTTGTAGAATATTGGTTGGGAAATTACCAAATTTCAATGTCAAATCAACATCAAAACAACATTGATTAAACATTGTTAAAAAGCATGTTGTTTCAATGTTGTATTTGTGTTGTAGAATATTAGTTGGAAAATGATCAAATTTCAACGTAAAATCAACGTCAGAACCCAACATTGATTAAACGTTGTCAAAAAGCATGTTGTTTCAACGTTGTATTTGTGTTGTAGAATATTGGTTGGGAAATGACAAAATTTCAATGTCAAATCAACATCAAAACAACATTGATTAAACATTGTCAAAAAGCATGTTTCAATGTTGTATTTGTGTTGTAGAATATCAGTTGGAAAATCATAAAATTTCAATGTTAAATCAACATCAGAACCTGACATTGATTAAACATTGTCAAAAAGCATGTTGTTGCAATGTTGTATTTTTGTTACAGAATATTGGTTGGGAAATGACCAAATTTCAATGTCAAATCAACATCAAAACAACATTGATTAAAAATTGTCAAAAAGCATGTTTCAATGTTGTATTTGTGTTGTAGAATATCAGTTGGAAAATCATAAAATTTCAATGTTAAATCAACATCAGAACCTGACATTGATTAAACATTGTCAAAAAGCATGTTGTTTCAACGTTGTATTTGTGTTGTAGAATATTGGTTGGAAAATGACCACATTTCAATGTCAAATCAACGTCAGAACCCAACATTGATTAAACGTCGTCAAAAAGCATGTTGTTTCAACGTTGTATTTGTGTCGTAGAATATTGGTTGGAAAATGACCACATTTCAATCTCAAATCAACGTCAAAACCCAACATTGATTAAACGTCATCAGAAAGCATGTTGTTTCAACGTTGTATTTGTGTTGTAGAATATTGGTTGGGAAATGACCACATTTCAATGTCAAATCAACATCAAAACAACATTGATTAAATGTCAAAAAGCATGTTGTTTCAACGTTGTATTTGTGTTGTAGAATATTGGTTGGAAAATGACCAAATTTCAATCTCAAATCAACGTCAAAACCCAACATTGATTAAACGTCATCAGAAAGCATGTTGTTTCAACGTTGTATTTGTGTTGTAGAATATTGGTTGGGAAATGACCAAATTTCAATGTCAAATCAACGTCAGAACCCAACATTGAATAAACGTTGTCAAAAAGCATGTTGTTTCAACGTTGTATTTGTGTTGTAGAATATTGGTTGGAAAATGACCAAATTTCAACGTCAAATCAACGTCAGAACCCGACATTGATTAAACGTCAAAAAGCATGTTGTTTCAACGTTGTATTTGTGTTAGAGAATATTGGTTGGGAAATGACCACATTTCAATGTCAAATCAACATCACAACCTGACATTGATTAAACGTTAAAAAGCATGTTGTTTCAATGTTGTATTTTTGTTACAGAATATTGGTTGGGAAATGACCAAATTTCAACGTCAAAGCAACGTCAGAACCCAACATTGATTAAACGTTGTCAAAAAGCATGTTGTTTCAACGTTGTATTTGTGTTGTAGAATATTGGTTGGAAAATGACCACATTTCAATGACAAATCAACATCAAAACAACATTAATTAAACGTTGTCAAAAAGCATGTTGTTTCAACGTTGTATTTGTGTTGTAGAATATTGGTTGGGAAATGACCACATTTCAATGTCAAATCAACATCAAAACAACATTGATTAAATGTCAAAAAGCATGTTGTTTCAACGTTGTATTTGTGTTGTAGAATATTGGTTGGGAAATGACCAAATTTCAATGTCAAATCAACGTCAGAACCCAACATTGAATAAACGTTGTCAAAAAGCATGTTGTTTCAACGTTGTATTTGTGTTGTAGAATATTGGTTGGAAAATGACCAAATTTCAACGTCAAATCAACGTCAGAACCCGACATTGATTAAACGTCAAAAAGCATGTTGTTTCAACGTTGTATTTGTGTTAGAGAATATTGGTTGGGAAATGACCACATTTCAATGTCAAATCAACATCACAACCTGACATTGATTAAACGTTAAAAAGCATGTTGTTTCAATGTTGTATTTTTGTTACAGAATATTGGTTGGGAAATGACCAAATTTCAACGTCAAAGCAACGTCAGAACCCAACATTGATTAAACGTTGTCAAAAAGCATGTTGTTTCAACGTTGTATTTGTGTTGTAGAATATTGGTTGGAAAATGACCACATTTCAATGACAAATCAACATCAAAACAACATTAATTAAACGTTGTCAAAAAGCATGTTGTTTCAACGTTGTATTTGTGTTACAGAATATTGGTTGGGAAATGACCAAATTTCAACGTCAAAGCAACGTCAGAACCCAACATTGATTAAACGTTGTCAAAAAGCATGTTGCTTCAACGTTGTATTTGTGTTGTAGAATATTGGTTGGAAAATGACCACATTTCAATGTCAAATCAACATCAAAACAACATTGATTAAACGTCAAAAAGCATGTTGTTGCAACGTTGTATTTTTGTTACAGAATATTGGTTGGGAAATGACCACATTTCAATGTCAAATCAACATCAAAACAACATTAATTAAACGTTGTCAAAAAGCATGTTGTTTCAACGTTGTATTTGTGTTGTAGAATATTGGTTGGGAAATGACCAAATTTCAATCTCAAATCAACGTCAAAACCCAACATTGATTAAACGTCATCAGAAAGCATGTTGTTTCAACGTTGTATTTGTGTTGTAGAATATTGGTTGGGAAATGACCAAATTTCAATGTCAAAGCAACGTCAGAACCCAACATTGAATAAACGTTGTCAAAAAGCATGTTGTTTCAACGTTGTATTTGTGTTGTAGAATATTGGTTGGAAAATGACCAAATTTCAACGTCAAATCAATGTCAGAACCCGACATTGATTAAACGTCAAAAAGCATGTTGTTTCAACGTTGTATTTGTGTTAGAGAATATTGGTTGGGAAATGACCACATTTCAATGTCAAATCAACATCACAACCCGACATTGAATAGATGTTGTCAAAAAGCATGTTGTTTCAACGTTGTTTTTGTGTTGTAGAATATTGGTTGGGAAATGACCACATTTCAATGTCAAATCAACATCAAAACAACATTGATTAAACGTTAAAAAGCATGTTGTTTTAACGTTGTATTTGTGTTGTCGAATATTAGTTGGAAAATGACCACATTTCAATCTCAAATCAACGTCAAAACCCAACATTGATTAAACGTCGTCAAAAAGCATGTTGTTTCAACGTTGTATTTGTGTTGTACAATATTGGTTGGGAAATGACCACATTTCAATGTCAAATCAACATCAAAACAACATTGATTAAACGTTAAAAAGCATGTTGTTTCAACGTTGTATTTGTGTTGTAGAATATTGGTTGGGAAATGACCACATTTCAATGTCAAATCAACGTCAGAACCCAACATTGATTAAACGTCGTCAAAAAGCATGTTGTTTCAACGTTGGATTTGTGTTGTAGAATATTGGTTGAGAAATGACCAAATTTCAACGTCAAAGCAACGTCAGAACCCAATATTGATTAAACGTTGTCAAAAAGCATGTTGTTTCAACGTTGTATTTGTGTTGTAGAATATTGGTTGGGAAATGACCACATTTCAATGTCAAATCAACATCAAAACAACATTGATTAAATGTCAAAAAGCATGTTGTTGCAACGTTGTATTTTTGTTACAGAATATTGGTTGGGAAATGACCACATTTCAATCTCAAATCAACATTAAAACAACATTGATTAAACGTTAAAAAGCATGTTGTTTCAACGTTGTATTTGTGTTGTAGAATATTGGTTGGGAAATGACCACATTTCAATGTCAAATCAACGTCAGAACCCAACATTAATTAAACGATGTCAAAAAGCATGTTGTTTCAACGTTGTATTTGTGTTGTAGAATATTGGTTGGGAAATGACCACATTTCAATGTCAAAGCAACATCAAAACAACATTAATTAAACGTTGTCAAAAAGCATGTTGTTTCAACGTTGTATTTGTGTTGTAGAATATTGGTTGGGAAATGACCACATTTCAATGTCAAATCAACGTCAGAACCCAACATTGATTAAACGTCGTCAAAAAGCATGTTGTTTCAACGTTGTATTCGTGTTGTAGAATATTGGTTGGGAAATGACCACATTTCAATGTCAAATCAACATCAAAACAACATTGATTAAACGTCAAAAAGCATGTTGTTGCAACGTTGTAATTGTGTTGTAGAATATTGGTTGGGAAATGACCACATTTCAATGTCAAATCAACATCAAAACAACATTGATTAAACGTCGTCAAAAAGCATGTTGTTTCAACGTTGTATTTGTGTTGTAGAATATTGGTTGGAAAATGACCACATTTCAATGTCAAATCAACGTCAGAACCCAACATTGATTAAACGTCGTCAAAAAGCACGTTGTTTCAACGTTAAGTGTGAGTTGCTCAACATCAGGACATAATTCAACACATTCTCAACATTGTTTCAATGTCTGGTGCCTGCTGGGTAATCTTTAGCTACTTCAAAACCAACAATGGATGTCTCACCCTCTTTTATGTTAACACATACTTGTCTCTCCATACCTCTTAAACTGGCTTTGCTCAGTCCCTCACCCTTTTACAAGGTGTGCATTCATTAACGTGTGTTCATGTTGTGAACGCACGTGAAGACGACTAAACTCCTACCAGACAGTGGCTGTGTCTCAAAAAGAACTACCGCATGTTCCGGACTATAAGCCCCTACTTTTTCCCCCCCAAGCTTTGAACCCTGCGGCTAATACAAAGGTGTGTGGATTTTCCTTTGCTAACGACTAAATGATGGAATAGATGAAGTAAAGAAATCCAACAATGTACAACAATGGTCCACTTTAAAGGCCTACTGAAATGAATTTTTTGTATTTAAACGGGGATAGCAGATCCATTCTATGTGTCATACTTGATCATTTCGCGATATTGCCATATTTTTGCGGAAAGGATTTAGTAGAGAACATCGACGATAAAGTTCGCAACTTTTGGTATCTGATTAAAAAAAGCCTTGCCTGTACCGGAAGTAGCGTGACGTAGTCAGTTGATCGCCTCCTCGTATTTTCCTATTGTTTTCAACGCAGCTAGAGCGATTCGGACCGAGAAAGCGACGATTACCCCATTAATTTGAGCGAGGATGAAAGATTCGTGGATGAGGAACGTTAGAGTGAAGGACTAGAATGCAGTGCAGGACATATCTTTTTTCGCTCTGACCGTAACTTAGGTACAAGCTGGCTCATTGGATTCCACACTCTCTCCTTTTTCTATTGTGGATCACGTATTTGTATTTCAAACCACCTGGGATACTATATCCTCTTGAAAATGAGAGTGACTTTTATCTCCACGACAATACATCGGCGAAGCTCTTTAGCTACTGAGCTAACGTGATAGCATCGGGCTTAAATGCAGATAGAAACAAAATAAATAAACCCCTGACTGGAAGGATAGACAGAAGATCAACAATACTATTATGACATAACATTTTTATATACTATTATTACTATTATTACTAAACATACAGTAAGTAATAAGAGGGGTGGGAGTACATAAGTTTTTACTTCTTCTCACTCCTTTTCGGATATGTTTACATTAATGTTTATTTTCATTTCTTGTTTCTTTTGCTTTTTATTATTACTATTATTATTATTATTATTATTGTTTTTGTTATTCATTCTTGAATGGATTTTTTGTTGTTTTTTTTCAAAATGTGTTGTTTTTGTTTTGTCTACATATTGGAAATAAACATGAATGAAATGAAATGAAATGAAAAACTATTAAACCATGGACATGTAACTACACGGTTAATGCTCTCCAGCCTGGCGAAGCTTAACAATGCTGTTGCTAACGACGCCATTGAAGCTAACTTAGCAACCGGACCTCACAGAGCTATGCTAAAAACATTAGCTATCCACCTACGCCAGCCAGCCCTCATCTGCTCATCAACACCCGTGCTCACCTGCGTTCCAGCGATCGACGGAGCGACGAAGGACTTCACCCGATCACAGATGCGGTCGGCGAGACGGAGGAAGTTAAGGTGAGTTCGCCGGCTAACGCGTCTGCTATCCATCTCTGTCTTCCTGGTTGTGTTGCTGTAGTCCGCCGCTAATACACCAATCCCACCTACAACTTTCTTCTTTGCAGTCTCCATTGTTCATTAAACAAATTGCAAAAGATTCACCAACACAGATGTCCAGAATACTGTGGAATTTTAAAATGAAAACAGAGCTTTTTTGTATTGTATTCAATGGGGTACCAATACTTCCGTATCAACTGATTCCGTCACGCGCATACGTCATCATACATAGACGTTTTCAAGCGGAAGTGTGGCGGGAAATTTAAAATGTCACTTTATAAGTTAACCCGGCCGTATTGGCAATGTTAAGATTTCATCATTGATATATAAACTATCAGACTGCGTGGTCGCTAGTAGTGGCTTTCAGTAGGCCTTTAAGAAAGTGTTCAAGGTGTTGACACAAAACAAGGAAGAATTTTTTTCTTCTAACTTTGTTAAAAAGACAGTTTTATTCATCTCGTAAAGAATGAATAAAAAAACATCAATTTGACTTTTCTGTTGTGTCTTACTGCCGTGTTACAGGCACCGTCTGGAAACCAGGTATGTAAATAAACATTTACAGAATATTTCTGCGTAGATATCTCATTTTACAACGTATATATATCTTATAGTCCAGTGCGACTAATACATGAACAATTCTACCATTTGGCAGGTGTGGCTTATAGTCCAAAAAATATGGTATTTCTTAGTTTTATACATTATAAACTCTATTGTTCACAGTCTCAAATCCATTGCTGTTCTTTATAAAGTAAGACACATGCTGAATAAGACATATGTTGTATTATTCTTCTATTTTTCCATATTTAACATATCGTGCTGAAGTTTGGGGAAATGTTTATAAAACAAACATAGACCCAATAATTTAACTTCAAAAAAGGGTCATCAGAATAATACACAAAGCGTGCTACTATGAACATACCAATCCATTATTTAGAAGTTGTAACGTGTTACAATGTTCAGATATTGTGTTTTTAAAAACAATGTAAATGATGTTTGGAGTAAAGAACAACAGCCTTCCAGCTTGTATTCTTAGCTTATTTACATTAAGAGGAGAAAACTATCATTTACATATATATATACATGTATATAATATATATATACAGTATATTTATGTATACAAACCCCAAAAGCAGTGAAGTTGTCAGGTTGTGTAAATGGTAAATAAAAAGAGAATACAAGAAATCCTTTTCAACTTATATTCAATTGAATAGACTGCAAAGACAAGATATTTAACGTTCACACTGAGAAACTTTGTTATTTTTCTGGAAAATAATCATGAACTTAGAATTTAATGGCAGCAACACATTGCAAAAAAGTCCGGATGGTTCTTTTCCTCTTCGCTTCGGAGGAAAACGACGTCCACAGTTTCCACAAACAATTTGAAATGTGGACTCGTCAGACCACAGAACACTTTTCCACTTCTGGGTGTTGTTGATACATGGGTGTTGTTGATAAATGGCTCTGGCTTTGCATAGTAGAGTTTTAACTTGCACTTACAGATGTAGCGGCCGACTGTAGTCACTGACAGTGGCTTTCCGAAGTGTTCCTGAGCCCATGTGGTGATATCCTTTACACACCGATGTCACTTTTTTGATGCAGTGCCGCCTGAGGGATCCAAGGTCACGGGCATTCAATGTTACATGCAGTGATTTCTCTAGATTCTCTGAACCTTTTGACGGTGAAATCCCTAAATTCCTCGCAAGAGCTGCTTGAGAAATGTTGTCCTTAAACAATTTGCTCAGGCATTTGTTGACAAAGTGGTGACCCTCAACCTGTTCCCAATTAGCCTGTTCACATGTGGGATGAGCACTCCTCAACTTTCTCAGTCTTTTTTGCCACTTGTGCCAGCTTTTTGGAAACACATTGCAGGCATCAAATTCCAAATGAGCTAATATTTGCAAAAAATAAGAAAGTTTGTCAGTGTGAACATGAAATATGTTGTCTTTGCAGTCTATTCAATTGAATATAAGTTGAAAAGGATTTGTTGTATTCTCTTTTTATTTACCATTTACACAACGTGACAACTTCACTGCTTTTGGGGTTTTTTGTACATCACGCTAGCTGGATGGCGCTCTCTATTTTGCTGATTTAGGGGACGACTTAGTAGATCAGGCCCTGGAGAGTCAGTATGCACCAGTTGAGACGCAGCCAGAGTCGTATCATTCCAAACTGCCGTGTCGTCGTACGACTTTGTCTACATTCAGGCGAGATGTTGCTGAGGATTATTTCATGGAAGCACCGAGCAACAACTAGGCGGCGCTATTCAGCATTTGTGGAAAAATAAAATGTCACTTTTGTCTGAAGTGGGAGTTCCTCCTCTTGTCCAATCGCCTCCATCCCCAGTCAGAGTAAAAAGTGACTCTCTTCTCCTGGATGGTCTGGGCTCTAGGCCAGCGAGCGTTGTCTGGGTTTGATCCTGGGGTACAGCTGGAGACACACACGTTATGTAACACACTGCAGTGGAACACATGGACAATTATGCAACACTTTTCAGCCACATACACCAACATCTATTTATAATCAAACTAAATAGGAAGTATACATACAGCAATGTTAATATTTGCTTACATGTCCCTTGGCAAGTTGACCTGCAATAAGGCGCTTTTGGTAGCCATCCACAAGCTTCTGCTTGACCACTTGACCACTAAATTGGTACAGTTCAGCTAAATGTGTTGCTTTTCCTGACATGGACTTGTTTCTTCAGCATTGTCCACACCTTTAAGTCAGGACTTTGGGAAGGCCATTCTAAAACCTTCATTCTAGCCTGATTTAGCCATTCCTTTACCACTTTTGAGGTGTGTTTGGGGTCATTGCCCTGTTGGAACACCCAACTTTGGGAAAAAATGATGATCCAGAACCTTATATTTTTGAGCCTGAACACAAAGAGGATGAGCAATACGTTTTAGAAGCCGAGTGCTAAACGGATGCAGCTTTATTGTGACGCTACAACGTTCGCAGCATTGCTAGGTGCTAAACATACAAGCTAACCATAATAATAATAATAATAATAATGGATTAGATTTATATAGCGCTTTTCTAGACACTCAAAGCGCTTCACAGAGAAGTGAGAACCCATCATTCATTTTTACAACTCATTCATTCATCATTCATTCTCCGGTGTGAGCGGCACCGGGGGCAAGGGTGAAGTGTCCTGCCCAAGGACACAACGGCAGCGATTTTTTTTTTGGATGGTAAGAGGCGGGGAGCGAACCTGCAACCCTCAGGTTTCTGGCAAGGCCGCTCTACCCACTACGCCAAGCCGCCCCTAATAAAACAAACATTTACTGTACAATCTCCACTCTCGCTGGGATGTCGACCGACGGCACGCTCACATAGTGGGGCTTGGATGAAGATTCAATCGCAATCTTCACGAAGGGTTAAAAAAAAGGTAGCCGCCGCTCGCCGTATTTTTGTGTTTTTTATCGCCATCTCGGGTGATGCCAAAGTAAACCTGTCTCTC
This sequence comes from Entelurus aequoreus, assembly GCF_033978785.1. Taxonomy (NCBI): domain Eukaryota; kingdom Metazoa; phylum Chordata; class Actinopteri; order Syngnathiformes; family Syngnathidae; genus Entelurus; species Entelurus aequoreus. Next base: position 7,665,217 of record NC_084753.1, read on the forward strand.
GGTCCATGGCGACATGTGTCTACTAGCAGGTGAGATGCATGAATTATCATCTAGAATTGACTCTGAGCAAGTTTCAACAATAGCAGCGTAAGCTAGCATTAGCTCACTGCTATCAATGTGCCGCTAAAATGGGCCGTCTGCGTTAGCGCTTATAATAAAAATATCACTCATATTTGGAGGATTTGGAGGACCCTCGATCTTTTGACTCAATTATTAAATATTTATTTACCATTTTAGATTTGTAAAAAAAAAAACCCCAAGCTTCTGGCAAGCTTCTGCTTGAATCTTAGACCACTCCTCTTGACAAAATTGGTGCGGTTCAGCTAAATGTGTTGGTTTTCTGACATGGACTTGTTTCTTCAGCATTGTCCACACCTTTAAGTCAGGACTTTGGGAAGGCCATTCTAAAACCTTCATTCTAGCCTGATTTAGCCATTCCTTTACCACTTTTGACGTGTGTTTGGGGTCATTGTCCTGTTGGAACACCCAACTTTGGGGAAAAATGATGATCCAGAACCTTATATTTTTGAGCCTGAACACAAAGAGGATGAGCAATACGTTTTAGAAGCCGAGTGCTAAACGGATGCAGCTTTATTGTGACGCTGTAGCGTTCGCAGCATTGCTAGGTGCTAAACATACAAGCTAACCATAATAAAACAAACATTTACTGTACAATTTCCACTCTCGCTGGGATGTCGACCGACGGCACGCTCACATAGTGGGGCTTGGATGAAGATTCAATCGCAATCTTCACGAAGGGTTAAAAAAAAAGTAGCCGCCGCTCGCCGTCTTTTTGTGTGTTTTTTCGCCAAAGTAAACCTGTCTCTCGGTCCATGGCGACATGTGTCTACTAGCAGGTGAGGTGCATGAATTATAATCTAGAATTGACTCTGAGCAAGTTTCAACAATAGCAGCGTAAGCTAGCATTAGCTCACCGCTATCAATGTGCCGCTAAAATGGGCCATCTGCGTTAGCGCTTATAATAACAATATCACTCATATTTGGAGGATTTGGAGGACACTCGATCTTTTGACTCAATTATTAGCTATTTATTTACCATTGCAGATTTGTTAAAAAAAAAAAGCCAAGCTTCTGGCAAGCTTCTGCTTGAATTTTTGACCACTCCTCTTGACAAAATTGCTGCAGTTCAGCTAAATGTGTTGGTTTTCTGACATGGACTTGTTTCTTCAGCATTGTCCACACGTTTAAGTCAGGACTTTGGGAAGGCCATTCTAAAACCTTCATTCTAGCCTGATTTAGCCATTCCTTTACCACTTTTGAGGTGTGTTTGGGGTCATTGTCCTGTCGGAACACCCAACTTTGGAAAAAATTATGATCTAGAACCTTATATTTTTGAGCCCGAACACAAAGAGGATGAGCAATACGTTTTAGAAGCCGAGTGCTAAACGGATGCAGCTTTATTGTGACGCTATAGCATTCACAGCATTGCTAGGTGCTAAACATACAAGCTAACCATAATACAACAAACATTTACTGTACAATTTCCACTCTCGCTGGGATGTCGACCGACGGCACGCTCACATAGTGGGGCTTGGATGAAGATCCAATCGCAATCTTCACGAAGGGTTAAAAAAAAAGTAGCCGCCGCTCGCCGTCTTTTTGTGTTTTTTTTTTGCCAAAGTAAACCTGTCTCTTGGTCCATGGCGACATGTGTCTACTAGCAGGTGAGATGCATGAATTATAATCTAGAATTGACTCTGAGCAAGTTTCAACAATAGCAGCGTAAGCTAGCATTAGCTCACTGCTATCAATGTGCCGCTAAAATGGGCCATCTGCGTTAGCGCTTATAATAACAATATCACTCATATTTGGAGGATTTGGAGGACCCTCGATCTTTTGACTCAATTATTAAATATTTATTTACCATTTTAGATTTGTAAAAAAAAAAAAAAAGCCAAGCTTCTGGCAAGCTTCTGCTTGAATTTTTGAGCACTCCTCTTGACAAAATTGGTGCGGTTCAGCTAAATGTGTTGCTTTTCTGACATGGACTTGTTTCTTCAGCATTGTCCACACCTTTAAGTCAGGACTTTGGGAAGCCATTAGCCATTCCTTTACCACTTTTGAGGTGTGTTTGGGGTCATTGTCCTGTTGGAACACCCAACTTTGGTAAAAAATGATGATCCAGAACCTTATATTTTTGAGCCTGAACACAAAGAGGATGAGCAATACGTTTTAGAAGCAGAGTGCTAAACGGATGCAGCTTTATTGTGACGCTATAGCGTTCGCAGCATTGCTAGGTGCTAAACATACAAGCTAACCATAATAAAACAAACATTTACTGTACAATCTCCACTCTCGCTGGGATGTCGACCGACGGCACGCTCACATAGTGGGGCTTGGATGAAGATTCAATCGCAATCTTCACGAAGGGTTAAAAAAAAAAAAGTAGCCGCCGCTCGCCGTCTTTTTGTGGTTTTTTTCCGCCATCTCGGGTGATGCCAAAGTAAACCTGTCTCTCGGTCCATGGCGACATGTGTCTACTAGCAGGTGAGATGCATGACTTATCATCTAGAATTGACTCTGAGCAAGTTTCAACAGTAGCAGCGTAAGCTAGCATTAGCTCACTGCTATCAATGTGCCGCTAAAATGGGCCGTCTGCGTTAGCGCTTATAATAACAACATCACTCATATTTGGAGGATTTGGAGGATCCTCGATCTTTTGACTCAATTATTAGCTATTTATTTACCATTGCAGATTTGTAAAAAAAAAAAAAAGCCAAGCTTCTGGCAAGCTTCTGCTTGAATTTGTGACCACTCCTCTTGACAAAATTGGTGCGGTTCAGCTAAATGTGTTGTTTTTTTGACATGGACTTGTTTCTTCAGCATTGTCCACACCTTTAAGTCAGGACTTTGGGAAGGCCATTCTAAAACCTTCATTCTAGCCTGATTTAGCCATTCCTTTACCACTTTTGACGTGTGTTTGGGGTCATTGTCCTGTTGGAACACCCAACTTTGGGAAAAAATGATGATCCAGAACCTTATATTTTTGAGCCTGAACACAAAGAGGATGAGCAATACGTTTTAGAAGCCGAGTGCTAAACGGATGCAGCTTTATTGTGACGCTACAGCGTTCGCAGCATTGCTAGGTGCTAAACATACAAGCTAACCATAATAAAACAAACATTTACTGTACAATTTCCACTCTCGCTGGGAGGCCGACCGACGGCACGCTCACATAGTGGGGCTCGGATGAAGATTCAATCGCAATCTTCACGAAGGGTTAAAAAAAAGGTAGCCGCCGCTCGCCGTATTTTTGTGTTATTTTTCCGCCATCTCGGGTGATGCCAAAGTAAACCTGTCTCTCATCCATGGCGACATGTGTCTACTACCAGGTGAGATGCATGAATTATAATCTACAATTGACTCTGAGCAAGTTTCAACAATAGCAGCGTAAGCTAGCATTAGCTCACTGCTGTGAATGTTGATTATTAGTCAGTCAAAGAGTGTATTGAAGAGGTGACTTACCCCCAGCAGGTTCCTGGGAACATACCCCTCGCGCTCCTCGAGCCGAGACCACCACCAGTCGGTCTCGGTGTCGTCACGCCGCCGTACGATCGTCAGGGCGTCGCCCTCGCTGAAGGTCAGCTCGTCCGGCTGCTGGGCCTTGTAGTCCCAGAGGGCGTAGACCAGGCCTTTGTTCATCACGCCCATCTTCTCCTGGACACCTGCCACGAGTCAGTGTCAGGCTGGGGTTCTGACGTGCACACAGTTACAATTTCTTCCACTTTGTCTTTGCGGAGGAGGAAGAAGCACAGCCGAATGCTATGACTTTTCCATTTCGATGCATATAAATGTTTTAAGTGTTGTACGTCAGTGGTCCCCAACCACCGGTCCGTGACACGTTTGCTACCGGGCCGCACAGAAACATGAATTGATTTATAAACTACCGCATTTTCTTCAAATTATCTTCCGCCTGTCCCACTTAACACACCAATAAGCTTGTTAATTGATGTATATTACAATTATTTTATTATAGTACATGGAACAATGCACATTAATGGACATATAAAGTGTTAATGTACCAGATTGTAGCCAAAGGCAAAACTAGCTACACAACAAATCATAATCACACCAAGAATCATAAAATTGAAAAGTAAGACACTTTTTGACTTTAGGTGAGGCTGAATCATAAAATTTTAAAGTAGTAAGAGTAGTTTTTAGGAAGATAATTTTTTATTGTCCGGTGGACAGTGATGCTATTTTCTCACAATAGAAGGCTAAACTAGCTACACAACAAATCATAATCACACCATGAATCATAAAATTGAAAAGTAAGGCTCTTTTTGACTTCAGGTGAGGCTGAATCATAAAATTTAAAAGTAGTAATAATAGATTTTAGAAAGATAATTTTTTATTGTCCGGTGGATGGCGATGCTATTGTCTCACATTAGAAGGCTAAACTAGCTACACAGCAAATCATAATCACACCACAAATCATAAAATTTAAAAGTAGTAATAGTAGTTTTTAGGAAAATAATTTTTTATTGTCCGGTGGATGGTGATGCTATTGTCTCACATTAGAAGGCTAAACTAGCTACACAACAAATCATAATCACACCACAAATCATAACATTTTAAAGTAGTAATAGTAGATTTTAGGAAGAACATTTTTTATTGTCCGGTACACGGTGATGCTACTATCTCACATTAAAAGGCAAAACTAGCAACATAGCAAATGGTAATCACACCAAGAATCATAAAAATGAAAAGTAAGGCACTTTTTGACTTCAGGTGAGGCTGAAACATAAAATTTAAAAGGAGTAAGAGTAGTTTTTAGGAAGATAATTTTTTATTGTCCGGTGGCCGGTGATGCTATTGTCTCACATTAAAAGGCTAAACTAGCTACACAGCAAATCATAATCACACCACGAATCATAAAATATAAAATTAGTAATAGTAGTTTTTAAGAAGATCATTTTATATTGTCCGGTGGACGGTGATGCTATTGTCTCACATTAGAAGGCAAAACTATCTACAAAGCAATTTATAATCACACCACAAATCATAAAATTTAAAAGTAGTAATAGTAGTTTTTAGGAAGATAGTTTTTTATTGTCTGGTGGACGGTGATGCTATTGTCTCACATTAGAAGGCTAAACTAGCTACACAGCAAATCATAATCACGCCATGAATCATACCATTTAAAAGTAGTAATAGTAGTTTTTAGGAAGATCATTTTTTTATTGTTAGGTGGACGGTGATGCTATTGTCTCACATTAAAAGGCTAAACTAGCTACACAGCAAATCATAATCACACCACAAATTATAACATTTTAAAGTAGTAATAGCAGATTTTAGGAAGATCATTTTTTATTGTCCGGTGAACGGTGATGCTATTGTCTCACATTAAAAGGCTAAACTAGCTACACAGCAAATCATAATCACACCACGAATCATAAAATGTAAAAGTAGTAATAGTAGTTTTAGGGAGATAATTTTTTATTGTCCGGTGGACGTGATGCTATTGTCTCACATTAGAAGGCTAAACTAGCTACACAGCAAATCATAATCACGCCATGAATCATACCATTTAAAAGTAGTAATAGTAGTTTTTAGGAAGATCATTTTTTTATTGTTAGGTGGACGGTGATGCTATTGTCTCACATTAGGAGGCTAAACTAGCTACACAGCAAATCATAATCACACCACAAATTATAACATTTTAAAGTAGTAATAGCAGATTTTAGGAAGATCATTTTTTATTGTCCGGTGGACGGTGATGCTATTGTCTCAAATTAGGAGGCTAAACTAGCTACACAGCAAATCATAATCACACCATAAATCAAATAATGTAAAAGTAGGAATAGTAGTTTTTAGGAAGATCTTTTTTTATTGTCCGGTGGAC